>NC_046166.1:28976448-29103948 GCF_011064425.1 Rattus rattus | reverse complement strand
AGTCAATGATCAGATATTGTCTTTGTGTCACTTCATTTAAGAGAGAACTAAGTTGGACTGACATAATTTTCTCCCTAGAGTCCAGCTGTGAAAACATCCATTGTATCTTTGTCTAAAATTGACATGGTTACTTGGTGTTCAAATGGAAATCTTCATGTAACTGGGTAGCCAATTGAAATGTACATACTACATGTGTCTGTTCATATGCACATATATATAACATGCACACACATGTGCACACAATTCGTCACAAAGCTTGATTGTCTGGACATAAGTTCTCTTAGATAAAAAGAGATGCAGTGTTCATGGACATATCTTTTAATTGGTTAAAGGTAAGGGGAACTATGGAAGAAATGTAGTGCTTTATGTTGGAAATCATAGGAAGCCGTACCTTGTTATTATAGGTAAAATGGCCTAGAAAATCCACTCAGTCCATCTTACCTTCCAGCTTTTCTGGAGCAGGTTTTCAGATATTAAAACACAAACAATAAATTTTGATCAGAGGGACAAGGGAGGAAAAGGGTACGGGAGTGGGAAGAAAGGGGAACATGAGCTGATATTGGTTGGGGCGGGGAGGGGACTGAAGCCTGAGGGCCAGCAGAAAGAATGGAAATAGGCTACTTCGGGAGGAAGAAGGTTGTGAGGACCCTCCAAAATGTACCAGAGACCTGGAAAGTGGGAGACTCTCCGGACTCAAAGCAGGGGGAGCCTAGATGAAATGCCCTACCATTGGGAGAGGGAACTCACTGAACCCACCTCCAGCAGAAAGACACAGCATCAAGTGACGGATAATGTTGCTCTCCCACAGTTAAAACCCTAACCCATAATACTTCCCATTTGAAAGAAATGTAGTTGTGGAAATGGAGAAGAGCCTGAGGAAAAGAAGGCCCAAAGACAAGCCCAATGTGGGATCCAGTTTCAGGGGAGGTTCCAAGACATCACACCATTACTGAGGCTATGGGCATTCCAAGAAGAGACCTAACATGACTGCCCTCCAAAAAAACCCAACAAGCAGTCAGATGCAGATATGCACACCCAACCAATGTACAGAAGCTACTGAGCCCTCTGGTCGAATTAGGGAAAAGCTGGAGGAAACTAAGGAGGAGGGCAATCCTGTAGGAGGACCAGCAGCCTCAATTAACTTGGATGCAGGAAATCTCTCAGACACTGGATCACCAATCTGGCATCATACACCAGCTGAGATGAGGCCTCCAACCCTTACACGGCAGAGGAATCCGGGGTCTGGGTTCAGTCAGAGAAGATGCACCTAACCCTCAAAATACTGGAGGACCTAGGAAGTTTAGAGAACTGGTGGGGTAGGTGGGGTGGGGATATCCTTGTAGAGACATGGGCAGGGGGCAGAGGGGGAGGTATGGAATGTGGAACTGTCAGAGGGTGGGTGGGTGGACCTGGTGGGGAATAAAATCTGGAGTGTAAAAATGAAAAGAAAAAAAATAATTGAATCCACATACAAAAAAGAAGTCATATACTGACCCTAAACTTTCACAGGGTTATAAATATAATCTTAGATTATAATTACTCACATAAAACATTGAAAGTTCTCTATAGAAAGTCTGAGTTACACCCTTACTACACATCAACAGCAGACAGTGAAGTCATGCAGGTTTTCTACACTACTGAAGTTGGGTTACTTCTGACTTTATTAATTTGTTGATTGAGTGATATGTTCTGCTTGTGAATCTTAGGATTCAGGCCTTTAAAAGTACTGTCTATATTTTTTCATTAAAGGAACCTGCAACAATTGTCTTTTATAATACTTTCCTTGTGTATCCAACTTGTATACAAGCATGGCATTTTGCATGACTTCTGAGACATTCAAGAATGCTTTGATGATTTAAGACTGAACTGCCCAGTATTAGCAAGACAGAAAGGTATTGATGAAATACGAAAGTAAGAACAATATCAAGTAAAAAGATAAGGGGAGAATTTGAAGTTTAAACCAGATCAAAAAGAAAAATAATTTCTCTCTTTCTCTTCTCTCTCTCAACCACGCATGTCCACACACATACACATATACACATATGCACACACAGGAAAGCAAAGGGACTACAAAAAAATATATTGGATTTAGAAATCATACAAGTGGGCTTGAGCATCAGCAGCCTGAGGGAGACGTGCACAACAGCTACTTTCATGAGGAGACATAAAATTAGAGCCACATAGATCAGAAATAATAAGAGTCCAGGGAAAAATCACTGGAAAACGGTAGTGTTGAGTCCTCAAGTGATCTAGGATATAGTCACATGGGGAGGTAAAACAGTGTTAGCAAATGAGAATGGACCCTTTCAACAAATAAACAGAAAAAACACACACTTTAAGGGGCTAGAAACAAAGCACCATTAGCTGGGATGCAGCCTTCGAACTCGTTCTTCCAAGACTGCAACTTTGAGGCTTAAGATTTGAAATCTCATTAGAAATTGCACAGCATCACCTCATCTGTGCATGTAAAGGCTCCTTTATGTTTTAAATTGTTAACAGGGCAGGAGCTTGCTAACTACAGCCCTGGCAGTGAACACGAGAATCATAAATAAGAATCAGAACAAATGGATAGGTGCTAGGAAGAAGCAGAGTAGAAAGCTAAGTTTAAGACTAGTTAACCATGGTTAAGGTTAGGGTTAGGGTTAAGGTTAGGGTTAGGGTTAGGGTTAAAAAAAAGACTAGTTAACCAAAAAGTCTCTAAGACAAGGGCCATGTAGGAAACAAGGGCCCATGTCAGGAAATATTTATTATTTATTATTTATATTTAGTATTTATTATGGGTTGCACCTGCAGTTTCACAGGCAAGGAAGAGTCTCCTAAGATTTAGGGGCCAGACAGCAGGGCATCAACAAGACAGTATTTATTGAACTGCAAGGTGTTCATAAAACTGTACTAGAGTGAGTCCTGCACATAGTTATTTCTCTAAACCTGGCTTGAAAAATAGAAGCATCTAAATAAAAGGAACAAACGGGAGTGGACGAAAAGAATATGAACATGTTTCTTATTGAAAGTTCTTGCTTTCTTTAAAAAACTGAATGGACATCAAGGAAATAACCATATTCACCCCACATGTCTTCATCTAACTCCTTGGATGTAAATACAGGCAGGAGACATGATAGATAAAGTTTAAAAATAAAGATTTGTATGCACAGAGTAATACCATTCATGTACAGAGTATGATTTTGACATCAGTAACTATGGCATGCTTGGAAAGCCTTCTGATTCCAAAAAACTAAAATGCTATGCAAATATCCAGGGTTTGTTATTGTTGTCGTTGTTGCTGCTGTTGTTGTTGTTGTTGTTACTTTCAAGTTTACAAAAGTGCGGGGGAGCGCTCCATCATCATCATCATTTCTTTCTATTGTCATCATAGCATAACCCACGGCCTAGAAAAAGCCATCACTGTAGTATTTTAAAACATAGCCAGCAACCAAAGGGTATGCAGGAACTGAGCCTAGAGCCCTTACATACATGTAGCAGATGTGCAGCTCCACCTCCATGTGTGTCCTTCAACAATGGGAGCAGGTGCCATCCATGACTTAGACTCTGCTGCCTGCATTTGAATCCCTTTCTCCTAGCTGGCCTGCCTTGTCTGGCCTCAGTGGAAAAGGACGTGCTTATCCCTGATAAGACTTGATGTGACAGGGTGGGTTGATACTCATGGGGTGGGACACTCCCCTTCTTTGAGGAGAATGGGATAGGGGGATGTGAAAAGGGGAGTGAGAGGGTGAAACTGGGGGAAGATCAAGGAAGGGGCTGCGATGGGGATGTAAAATAAGTAAATTGATAAAAACAGCAATTTATTTCTGTTTAATTAAAACAATAATAGACATTTTCCAAACACTGTCACATTAACTCTCAAATAAACTAAACCATGGGATAATTAAAGCTATGTCTATACACAAAAGAAAATTGCACATGACAGAAAAAGTGATCAATTTAAATAATCATATTTTATTGTTTAGATGGTTAAAATTCCTTGCGTTTACTAAGTCAGATATTTATGATTCTCTGAAAATATATGCCACATATCAAATTTGATAATGATACTGAGTGTAAGATATTTTAGTGGGAGTCATTTGGCATCTGCATAAACAATTGGAACATACTTAACAAGTTTTTAGCTACCATTCCAAATCCTCTTCCAAGACTCAACTGTCAAAGCTGACAGATTAAAATGAAACCTCACTGCGAACACCAAATCTTCTCCTACTTCATAGACTTAGAAGGTTTTATGGTGTGCTTGCAATTACTTTGATCTCCAATCCTAAACATATTTTCTAGGTAGACATTATTTCATACCCTGAGTTACACCCACCTGATTTTCTTCTCTAGCCTATGAATGAAGTCTCATTATTGTATTGGTTTTCTTTGATTAATTAATACATAAAGCTTATTTCTCATGTTGCAAAATATTGGTTGTTTGCCTTGTTTATTCTTTCTCTAATATTATTTTCTCCATTAAATGAAGATTTGTTAAATGCTGTCTCGGTTATTTTTATTAACTGTAGCACAGTTTCAAAAAACAATATAAATAGTAACATGTTTTCCAAAGGCTGCTTTTTTATTTATTTTTAGTTTATGTGCATGAGTATGTTGACTATATGTATGTTTGTGCAGCACATGCATGCGGTACCAGTGAATGGCAGACGAGGTCACTGGATCCTCTAGAAGTGGAGTTCCAGATCGTTGTTTTTCACTGTGCTAGTACTACAAGTCCAACCCAGTTCTGTGGCAAGAGCAGTGCTCTTAACTACTAGACCATCTCCTTTTATGTAGAATTTGGTATTTTCCCTTTAGTATATTGTTCCCAATTGCATCCATTTCAATAAATGTCAAAATGTGTATATGTATATACTTATTTAAATACACATGTAACAAAAGATAATAACTTCAGTATAAATTATGTGTTATTGAGCTTTGCTCTCTTTATAATACCTGATGCTGCAGTGTAAAGTAAGAAGGCTCTTCTGGCTTCACAGGCTGTACACACATGGCTATGTGGCTTCTGGGACACAGGAGAAAGCAGGAGATAATGGCAGAAAGTGGATGACTTTGTAATAAACCAAGAGCATAAAGACTAAGCATAAAGTAGCTAAGAAGAATGTGCAACATGGAAACTTCAAGTGAATGCTCACAGGGATCCACATCTTTCTATTAGGTTCTACTTCCTAAAAGATGCCCTACCACCCAGCGCTGCCCTGGACTGTCAACCAAACCTTTCTCCGTGGCCTTTGTGCTATTATTTTGTGTACAAATCATAAAAAGTTGATAATATAAAGTCAGAAATCAGGCTTTATCTGTGATCTCATATTTTAGACAAAAAGAAATAGAATTAGTTCTACTCTTGTAAAAGCACAATTTGAAAATAACAATTTTTTGAATAACTCAGGAAAGAAAATGTCTGGTGCTGTCAACACAAAAATATTTCAAATTTTATATTAGTGCATTGGCTTAATAAGGCTATTGGTTTCACTATGTTATTTTTGCTCACATAGGTTGTAATTTGAGCACATTCCCTTTTTATTATCCACTGCTACCACAAGCGCCCCACCTGGCCCTGCACATTTCCAAGTCTCCTTTGTCATAGCACCTTTGTATCATAACCAGGTCCACAAATAATTTGCAGACATAAAATAATCTTACAAATCTGGCTTATATATCAATAAGATCTGTAGATTCTAATTTTATTCATGAGTATGCTCTGTGTGTGTGTGTGTGTGTGTCTGTGAGTGTGGGTCTGTGTGTCTGTGTGTGTGTGTGTCTGTGTGTGTGTGTGTCTTGAACATAAATGTCAAAGAAAAACATCAAACAGTAGGCTGTCTCCTAGCCGAGATTGTCAGGCTTATGTACCAAGAACATTTACCCAGTGAGCCGTCTTGACAGAGATCTTTTCACTTTTTAAATGGTTTGTTATAACACATGTTTCATTTGCTTTTTCAAATATGTAGTAAACCATTTGTCATGTCTCCCAGATTTCCTCAAGTGTTTATCTGCCTATTTATAGAATGCTTTTACTTTGTATGCCAAGCTGCCTTAAATTGAGGTTCTAGCATTTTAAATCAAGAGATATTACAAGTGATTCTTACTGACTCCATGGAAGTATTGTAACACCTTTGACATTCCTCTTCAGAAAACTGTATCTAAATTTAATTATTAATGAAATAGAAAATATCTTCCCCTTACAATCTATATTAAATTTTAAGTACTCAAATCTGTCTAAAAGATATACTATCTTTGTGAAAAAAAAACAATTTATTTCAAAGGTTATAAGACTCTTCAAAGTAGTCACAGACCACTGTAATCTGAGTCTGCTACTGTGACAAGGTCTCTCCAGTGTTTAGGTATAAAACAAGATTTGAGCCAACAAAATACTTGAATTATTAGCTCCCTATTTCCTTTGGGCGCAAGGTGTATCTAAAAATATTATTTTTGTTGTTTGTAGTGTTGATGGGGTTATTGTTTGCTTGTATGTTTTTAATCTCCAATATTCCAGGTGCCTATTATCTTACATGCCTGGTTTTTTTGTTTCAGTATACATCCAGGTTACTAATTTCTTTTTCTCCTAAAATCAATTTCCTTGAAACATTTATTGATATTTATTCCATTTGCTGTTTGTAGTCAATATTTGTTGAATTCACATTATTCCTCTTTCTTTCCTGTAACATTACTGGAATATTTAGTATATTATATTTCAAAGATGTTTACATGATAGTACAAATGTGAAAGTATCTTTAAACTAGGATAACAAGCATGACTTCTAAGAAACCTGTGCCATATACTCTGTCGTATGTTACATAATAAAGACATTTAAGTCATTTTTTTCCTATAAGGTAATTCATGGATGTTATAGTGATTGATCATCTAGTATTCTCTCTGTATAGAAAAACCATGTCAATTACAGAGGTTACTGATATTTTTTTTAAGGCTCAGCTGTGATGACTGGTCAACCACTGATGATTGTAATATTTAGAATCCTGAGATAGCTAAGTGAGAAAGAAAAAAATGTCCTCTCTATGTTTTATAATTATGGAGGGAGGATGCATTAAGTTTCTTGGGCTCTAACATGTAGTTCCAGTTTGGTGTGCTTGTGCTGTAAACTTAAACCAAATGAACATAATCACACGCCCACACTGCTCCGCTCCCAGCAAGCCCATATTGCTTACAATACTAAAGCATTGGAGTCATTACTCTGAAACCAGGGGAACTATTTTCTAAACGTGATTATGCCAGTGATGAACTAGTTTACTGCATCCTTGAGATATTCCTCTTTGATACTATGTCCCGCACATCAAATTTTCTTGCTTTCTCCACTGCTGTGGATGCCTCTATCTCCTGAAAACTTGTTAGATCTAAATTGTAATCATGGGCAAACCATATGGTTTGGGAAGTCAATTTTTCAACAACAGAAAGAAGTAGACAGTGACAATGAAATATACCAAGTAAACCTAGATGAACAGAAGGCTCAACATGTAAGCATCAGGTACCTCTGCTCCTACCATTTGAACATCATTATCCTAAAGCTCCCACCATGTTCTAGCCTGTCATGGAAAAATCATTTTGTGAGGCAGTAAACAAAAAAGGAATCTCAGAAATTTAAAAACTGGTACTAAATTGGAATCCCTACTCCATTTTGAGGACTACATCACAAAGTCACAGAAATAGTTGATCAAATACTTCTGAAATGTCTTGATAATATATAAAATGAAGATGGACACAACAAATGATATAAATAGATTACAGATTATCTGATGGATTTTTCTCTCACACATTCTCTTAAATCCCTGAGAAACAGACCAATTACATTTTATGCCTTCTCTAGTAATGACCTGTGAAATTAATAATCCAGTCACCTGTATAGATAAATTGTTAATAATTACTAAATTGTATATGGCATTCTGTCTAGCTAGTGGCACTTGTGGTCCCTTTGACACATGTAAATCCTCTTATCAAATGTTACCAGTGAGATTTTCAACTACGAAACATCAATAGAATTTTTATGCAATTAAAATTGAAAGTTAAATAGATGGCTGGAATAAGGATATAAAGATAGAAATATTAACTTTCCTGGTGACTGGAAAATCACCAAGTCCACAAGGCAGCTTATGAATAATAATGACAAGCCATCTAATGAACCTGCTAATAATCATAATGGAAAGTGACACATAATAGGATGTGTCCCCAACAAATAATGAATTCTGACTAAATTCTAACTCATGGAAATTAGAGTGTATTGCATAGTTTTTGACCATTACATTCATATATATATATATATATATATATATATATACATACATATATATATATATATATATATACATATATATATATATATATATACATACAAAACTGAAACACATATAAGGCTGCCAAGGAAAAGGAAAACTAGGATGAATAAATAAATAAGAGTGATACAATCTGTATTTTTCCTCATTTGATGCGTGCTAGCAAATATTCAAATGGCAAATTGTACACTATACTGTTACAAAAACTGCTTGTGTGATTATACGGTAAGAAGGCTTGACTGAATAGAATTCACAAAATCGTGTTCTAAAGTTAAAAATAACTTAAGAAATGGAAGATTGTACCTGTCACCAAGCATTTTTACAAAGACTGAATCTCATATACTTATGTGGCTTTGAAAGAGTCTTGGTGCTGTCAGAGGATCTCAGTAGGTATTAACTTCGTGCTGGGGATTTGATCATTTCTCCTCCCAAACTTATCTTATTATAGAAAGGGGAGAAAGGCTTCAGTGGATGCAAAAGCCCTTAAAGAAAATATCTATTCACATATTGTACGTATTTCAAATGTTTTCATGTGTGAGTCTAGAAAGCAATTATATATATGTAGAGCTTTTGAGTAGCGAAAATAAAGCTAAAACAGATTCAGATGTAAGAGGGAACTGTAGTCTGTGTGTCTGACCTTGAATACTAACATCCTACAAGAACACAGAACTTAACTCTCAAAGGAGGAAGAACATTTTTCAATCTTCCAAGTAATCAGTCTTATTTAGGTTGGGGCAACAGAATGTTGAATTTTTAATAAGCAATATGAATATTTTTACAGTTTTATAAAATCACATAAGCTTAATTCTTGTGTTCTCATTAGGAACTATGGGAAGATAATATAAGGGAAGTATCGGAAGATAATATAAAAACTCTAAAAATATATAATGAATTTCTCCTTTGTGTTAAGCAGTTGTGGTTTGGTAGCAAAGTCTTCAGTTTATCTTCGTCCCATGATTCCTTGCAATATTGAGAGCAATATAGGGTTGCCAGGCAGTCTATGGTCAGGCTGAGTTGACAGCTTTTCACTGTGTGAAATAAACCAGATCCTAGAGGATGCGCTTTGGGACTACCAAAGATCTCTGTATGAAACCATATATCGCTCCTTGCCTGACACAACTGTGCTCATCCTATAATCATACTACTTCTGGCTGAGTTGCTGGTGTACAGATGAAAACTTGTAAATATGTTTGTATAATAATGATGTCCTATAAGAAATGAACACAAACTGTGTCTTATCTTAATCATTGAAGAGGCAGAAGCTGTATCACCTTCCAAAGATTTAATCTGCACATTTTATCATGGAGTATCAAAATATATACCTTCCAATTTTTTTCACAAAAGGGACAAATAAATACTTTCTATGTAGTAAACAGTACAAATGTCCTTCTCAAGTCTGCTCCTGCAGCACAAATATTTTAATGAATAAAATTTGAACAAGTGGTCAAGTGTAATTTTACTGAATTGAAGATTTAATGGCACGTAATTTGGACATGACATGAAATATTATTTAGTTCTCAATAACTTAAGAATGGAAAACACTATGGGCTGTATAAAGCAATAAGAGTGTAAGTATGACTCGCAAACAGTGGCTGCAAATTCAGACATAGATGATGAGAACTTCAAACCAACATGCCTAACCAGAACTGTTGACTCTTTCAAAAAAACTTCATTTGATCTCTCATCCACAAGACTATGTTTGTTGTATCGGTACTCACACCAGAACTTCTATAACTTTTTATTTGTTTTTCTTTCCCTATCATTCCTTAAACCTAATCCTTTCAAGTTGGATCAAATTTTATTGAGAAATCCATTCTATTTTTACCATCTGGATCATTCCATCTTAGTCAAGTGACCATCCCCTGTTGGCTGTCTCTGCTTCCAACCTTACAAAAGTTATTTGATTTCCACACATGTGAAATGGTCTTCGCAAAAAAAAAAAAAAAAAAAAAAAAAAAAAAAAAAAAAAAAAGATTGTCCTCTAGTTATTTCTTTAAAATGTGGTTGTGGCGTCTAGTCTCACACAGAAGAAAAGCTCTTATGTCTATACCAGATCTTAAGTCTTTGTTTTACTGATAGCTCACTGCCCTTTATTTCTACCAGTCCGGCAAATGCAATGCCTCTTGTTTCTGGGACATTTAAGAATCACGATTGCCCTAGGAGCCTTTGAAATTATCACTTTGTTCCTTCGAGCATTTTTCTCTCTTGAATTTGCATGCTTACTCTTTTATTTCCTAATATCCACCTTTTCTTCTAATATGTGTGTTTGAGAATTACAGGTAGATTTTGTGTGTGTGTGTGTCCAGAAACTGGAAACAACCTAGATATACTTCAACTGAAGAATGAATAAAGAAAATGTGGTACATCTACACAAGGGAATATTATTCAGCTATTACAAAACAAGACACCATGAGTTTTGCAGGCAAATGGATAGAACTTGAGAATATCATCCTGAGTGAGGTAAACCCAATCCCAAAAGGACCTGCATGGTATGAACTCACTTATAAGTGGACATTGGCCATGAAATACAGGATGCCCATGTTACACTCTACAGATCTAAAGAAGCTAAACAAGAAAAAAAGCACAAAGGAGGATGCTTGAATCTCACTTAAAGGGGAAAATAAAATAGTCATAAGAAGCAGATGAAGGGAGGGAACTGGATGGGAGAGGGGATAGGAAAAGAATGAGGGAGTTCAGGTTCAGATGTGGCAAGGGACGGAGAGATGAAGTAATGGCAGTATTAATGAATAGAAATTTGCAACTGACTGGGGTAGAGAGGTCAGGACCCCTTCATTACTAGGCAACAGAGACCTGGGATAAGGGAGGTGCCCAAGAATCAATGGAGGTAACCATATCTCTTACAGCATTGAGGATATGGAACCTCACTAAGTAATCTCCTGTAGCCAGGCAGGAACTCCAGTGGAATAATAAGTGATACCAACATATCCATAAAGCTTCTGAGCCAATACGTATCCCATCTACAAGAAATGCAAGGATGGGGAATGGAGAAGAAACTGAGGAAATGCCCAACTAATAACCAGCCCAACGTTTTTTTTCCTCAGTTATTGATTTCTGTGATTAGAGTTATGATCTAGATTCCTGTCAGACCAATTTTTTAATTTAGTTCTACTGATATAACAAAATAGTAAGGGCACTGTGTGAAGAACCGAAATATATCTGTAATACTTCCAGAGGGTTGGAGAATAGGTTTCTTGTGAGAGTGCATTTTCTTATTAAAAATGGCATCTTATCTCTGTATGTTCTGGACAGTGAACTAGCACATAAGAGGTACAGAAGCTCTCTGGAGTTTCTTGGTAAGGGCACTAATACTATGCCAAGTCTCTAACCCCACCAGTGCTATCTATCCTTTTGGGGATAAGGAGCTCAAGATGTCAAGTGGGAAGGATGAATTACAGTGTTCAGATCACAGCAATCCATTCTTTATAATCCCACCATAAACTTTTTAAAAATATTTATAATGTTTTAATTAAAATAGAATTATACCACTTTTCTCCCCCCTTCCTCTTCCCAGTCCTTCACAAGTATGCTCCCCTAAGCCCTTTCCTGTACCCCCCACTCTCAAGTTAATGCCTTTTTTAAATACATAGAAATAAGATGTGAAGCCACTTTCATTCCATTTACAAACCTTACTGTTTTAACAGGAATTCAAATTGATCCAGTATGCTTGTTTTCCTCAAAGCTATTAAAGCTACTTCTGAGTTGAGCATAATCAATAGTTTCCAGACCTTAGTGTACATTAGTAGCACAGTGAGAGGTGAGAGCATAAATCTCATCAAGCATGTAAATGCCTGAATTCCCTCTGAGTCCACAGCTTCCTATTTGGAGTATTTGACTTGTGGAAGTCCATTTAATACGGGTTCCTGTGATGGCCATGTCAACTACCTATCTGGAAAACTGTTGCTCTGATAAGAGAAAGTATGGGCTATAAAGAAAGTTGCAAATTCTGTCACATTATTCCTAATAAATCATCTTAGGAACAGAAATTTTTGGCATTTCAGGTACATCATTAACCCTTTTCTACCAACAAAATAAAATGTGTGTCTTATATTTAAGCATTATTATAATGAAAATTGATACCACAATACAAAGTGACTTGGAATAGTCTAACTTTTCACGTACTGTTTTTTAATAAGTATTATGAGAATCAAGCAGTAAAGTCTTTTGTATCATGGTTGTAGTTATTCTCTCCAACAGACCAAAATCTTTGGTATTTTGGCTGGCAATGAAATATCACAATTACCTTTAAAGAACTCAGGAAACATGAATTGTGCTCATTTTTAAAAGTCTCATTTTTAAAAAGTTTTATGGAAAAGATAACAGTGCACAATGAAATCCAGTAGCACTTTTCCTGGCCTTTCTCTCCTTGACTGGAGAGTAAGTAAAGAAAGAAAAGAAACCCAGAAGTTTCATGAAGGTTGGAAAGACTGTTGATTGGAAATGAGTGTCATACTTCATTTTCCTGTTTGAGAAATAATTACTTCACTGTAATGGTTGAGAGGCTTGAATCGAATTTTACAGTCTCGATGATTGGGAGGACGAGGAGGGGTGACAACTCCAAATGCCTGTCTGTCAGCGGCGGCTCACAAAAATTTGGAGAAGGATGTGTGTCCTGTCTGTATGATAAATGCATGCTGGTCTTCATGAGTAGCCTGCCTTGAAGGCAATTTTCTCATGCTAAATTATGTGAAGGCTTGGATTAATTTTCAAAATTATTTAAAAATCCATTTTGGGAGACAGTGCAAGGTAAAGAGGGAGCCACATGCCATGATGATGATGCTCATAAGAATTCGCCATGAAGGTAATCTAATTGAGGAATGACTAATGTAGACATGGGGCTAAGAATAGGAATTGTATTCTTACTATTTATTTAATAATAGGTTAAAAATTCCAATGTAAAGATACCATTATAAAAGCCTGTGACTTCTGGTTGCTGCCCTCATGGAGAGCTGAAAGACAGCCCAAAGGAGTGACTTCAGGCACGAGACTAGAGGTAAGACCAACTTTTCTGGCCCAAGTGACCTGTCTGGTGGACTCAGGGCACACAATGGCAAAATTCCTCTGGTACCAGACACTTCTGGTTTCTAGCTGGCGACCGAACTTCCCTGATCCAAGCCCGCCGCTCCCTGCTCCCAAACCCCGTGGGAGAGAGAACTGATCGCCCAGAAGTGTGAGCAATCCTGAGACTCAGGGCAGGAGAGACAAACCTTTGCTCACATCCTTGGCCCAAGAGGAACACAGGCACAGGAAGATTGGATCATTCAAACTGCAGGAGCCCTGTGGTCCAGACTGCACTCGGATCTGAAAGGACCTGGTCAAACAGCTCCCTGCACCCAGATCCCATGGGAGAGAGAGCTAGACATTCAGAGTGCCAGACATGCCTGGGAAACCAGAGGAGACTACACTCAGCCCACATGTCTGACTCTAGAGGAAAACACCTAGTGCCATCTTGGCCCCCTGGACACAGGGACCTAGGAGAAGTAGGGGAAGGCCTTTCTGGTTCCCACCCACAGGAACAGCTGAAAGCCAGTGGACAGAAACGACTACACACCTAAGAGCAGAACACTCTGTTCCCGTAACTGGCTGAAAGAAAACAGGAACACAGGTCTACAGCACTCCTGATACACAGGCCTATGAGAAGGTCAAGCCACTGTCAGAAATAGCATAAAAAGGTAACAGAGAAGACAAACTGATGGGAAGAGGCAAGCACAGGAACCCAATCAACAGAGTCCAATACTACATGGTATCAAAAAAGCCCAATTCTCCCACCAAAGTAAAGACTGAATATCCAAACGCACCAGAAAAGCAAGATCTAGATATAAAATCACATTTGATCATGACAATGGAGGACTTTAAGAAAGACATACAGAACTTCCTTAGAGAAATGCAGGAGAGCACAAGTAAAGAAGTAGAAGTCCTTAGAGAGGAAACACAAAAATCCCTGAAAGAATTACAGGAAAACACAATCAAACAGGTGAAGGAATTGAAAATGGAAGTAGAACCAATAAAGAAAGCACAAAGGGAGATAACCCTCGATAAAGAAAAAAAACAGGAAGAGACAAGAAGCCAAAGATACAAGTATCACCAGCAGAATACAAGAGATAAAAGAGAGAATCTCAGAAGCAGAAGATTCCGTAGAAATCATTGACACAATTGTCAAAGATAATGGAAAATGGAAAAAGCTACTGTCTCAAAACATACAGGAAATCCAGGACACAATGAAAAGATTAAACCTAAGGATAATAGGTACAGAAGAGAGTGAAGACTCCCAACTCAAAGGACCAGTAAATATCTTCAACAAAATCATAAAAGAAAACTTCCCTAACCTAAAGAAAGAGATGCACATAAACATGCAAGAAGCCTACAGAATTCCAAATAGATTAGACCAGAAAAGAAACTCTTCCCATAACATAATAGTCAAAACACCAAATGCACAAAACAAAGAAAGAATATTAAAAGCTGTAAGGAAAAGGTCAAGTAACATATAAAGGCAGACCTATCAGAATTACACCGGATTTCTCATCAGAGACTATGAAAGCCAGAAGATCCTGAACAGATGTCATACAGACCCTAAGGGAACACAAATGCCAGTCCAGGTTACTGTATCCAGCAAAACTCTCAATTAACATAGATGGAGAAACCAAGATATTCCATGACAAAACCAAATTTACACAATATCTTTATAGAAATCCAGCCCTACAAAGAATAATAAATAGTAAAGCCCAACACAAGGAAGCACCCTAGAAAAAGCAAGAAACTAATTTTTTGCAAGAAAACAAAGAGAAGAGAAGCACCTATACATAATCTCACCTCCAAATAAGGAGATAACATGAAGCAACAACCATTATTCCTTAATATCTCTCAACATCAATGGACTCAATTATCCAATAAAAAGACACAGATTAACAAACTGGATATGTAATGAGGAGCCAGCATTTTGCTGCTTACCGGAAACACACCTCAGAGACAAAGACAGACACTACCTCAGAATAAAAGGCTGGAAAACAACTTTCCAAGCAAATGGTCTGAAGAAGCAAGCTGGAGTTGCCATTCTAATATCAAATAAAATCGATTTTCAACCAAATGTCAACAGAAAAGATAAAGAAGGACACTTCATACTCATCAAAGGAAAAAATCCACCAAGATGAACTCTCAATCCTAAATATCTATGCTCCAAATAAAGGGCAACTACAAACATAAAAGAAACCTTACTAAAGCTCAAAGCACACATTGTACCTTACAAGATAATAGTAGGAGATTTCAACACCCCACTCTTATCAATGGACAGATCATGGAAACAGAAAATAAACAGAGACGTAGACAGACTAAGAGAAGTCATGAACCAAATGGACTTAACAGATATGTATAGAACATTCTATCCTAGAACAAAAGGATATACCTTCTTCTCACCACCTCATGATACTTTCTCCAAAATTGAACATATAATCAGACACAAAACAGGCCTCAACAGATACAGAAAGACAGAAATAATCCCATGCGTCTATCAGACCACCACAGGCTAAAGCTGGTCATCAATAACATTAAGGAAAGAAGACCCACATATATATGATAACCTGGCCAAGGAAGAAATAAAAAAAGAAATTAACGACTTTTTAGAATTTAATGAAAATGAAGGTACAACATACCCAAATTATGGGACACAATGAAAGCTGTGCTAAGAGGAAAAGTCATAGCTCTGAGTGCCTGCAGAAAGAAACAGGAGAGAGCATATAACAGCAGCTTGACAACATACCTAAAAGCTCTAGAATAAAAAGTAAATACACTCAGGAGGAGTAGAAGGCAGGAAATAATCAAACTCAGAGCTGAAATCAACCAAAAAGAAACAAAAAGGACTATACAAAGAATCAACAGAACCAAAAGCTGGTTCTTTGAGAAAATAAAAAAAAGATAGATAAACCTTTAGCAGACTAGCCAGAGGACACAGAGAGTGTGTCCAAATTAACAAAATCAGAAATGAAAAGGGAGACATAACAACAGAATCAGAGGAAATTAAAAAAAAAACATCAGATCTTACTACAAAAGCCTATATTCAACAAAACTTGAAATTCTGGAGGAAATGGACAATTTCCTAGAGAGATATCAGGTACCAAAGTTAAACCAGGAACAGATAAACCATTTAAACAACCCCATAACTGCTAAAGAAATAGAAGCAGTCATTAAAAGTCTCCCAACCAAAAGGAGCCCAGGTCCAGATGGTTTCAGTGCAGAATTCTATCAGACCTTCATAGAAGACCTTATACCAATATTATCCAAACTACTCCACAAAATTAAAACAGATGGAGCACTACTGAATTCCTTCTATAAAACCACAATTACTCTTATACCTAAACCACACAAAGACCCAAGAAAAAAAGAGAACTTCAGACCAATTTCCCTTATGAATATCGATGCAAAAATACTCGATAAAATTCTTGCAAACCGAATGCAAGAGCACATCAAAACAATCATCCATCATGATCAAGTAGGCTTCATCCCAGGTATGCAGGGATGGATTACTATACAGAAAACCATCAACATAATCCACTATATAAACAATCTAAAAGATAAAACCCAAATGATCATTTCATTAGACGCTGAGAAAGCATTTGACAAAATTCAACACCACTTCATGATTAATGTCCTGGAAAGAACAGGAATTCAAGGCCCACACCTAAACATCGTAAAAGCCATATACAGCAAACCTGTAGCTAACATTAAACTAAATGGAGAGAAACTTGAAGCAATCCCACTAAAATCAGGGATTAGACAAGGCTGCCCACTCTCTTTCTATGTATTCAATATAGTTTTTGAAGTCCTAGTCAGAGCAATCAAACAGTAAAAGGAGATCAAAGGGATACAGATTGGAAATAAAGAAGTCAAAATATCATTATTGGCAGATGATATGATAGTATATTTAAGTGATCCCAAAAGTTCCACCAGAGAACTATTAAACCTGATAAACAACTTCAGCAAAGTGGCTAGGTAAAAAATTAACTCAAATCAGTAACCTTCCTCTACAGAAAAGAGAAAGAGGCTGAGAAAGAAATTAGGGAAACAACACCTTTCATAATACTCCTAAATAATATAAAATACCTCGGTGTGACTTTAAGCAAGCAAGTGAAAGATCTGTATGATAAGAACTACAAGTCTCTGAAGAAAGAAATTGAAGACCTCAGAAGATGGAAAGATCTCCCATGCTCATGGATCGGCAGGATTAATATACTAAAAAATGGACTTTTTACCAAAAGCAATCGACAAATTCAATGCAATCCCCATCAAAATATCAATCCAATTCTTCATAGAGTTAGACAGAACAATTTGCAAATTTGTCTGGAATAACAAAAAAACCCAGGATAGCTTAAACTATCCTCATCAATAAAAGTACTTCTGGGGAATCACTGCTTCCAGAAATGAACCCACACACCTATGGTCACTTGATTTTTGTCAAAGGAGCCAAAACTATCAAATGGAAAAAAGATAGCATTTTTAGCAAATGGTGCTGGTTCAACTGGAGGTCAGCATGTAGAAGACTGTAGACCGATCCATGCTTATCACCCTGTACAAAGCTTAAGTCCAAGTGGATTTAGGACCTCAACATCAAACCAGATGCACTCAAACTAATAGAAGGTAAAAGTGGGGAAGTATCTTTTTTTTTTTTTTTTTTTTTTTTTTTTTCGGAGCTGGGGACTGAACCCCGGGCCTTGCGCTTGCTGGGCAAGCGCTTTACCACTGAGCTAAATCCCCAACCGTGGGGAAGTATCTCAAACCCATGGGCACTCGAGAAAATTTCCTGAACAAAACACCAATGGCTTATGCTCTAAGAACAAGAATTGACAAATGGGATCTCATAAATCTACAAAGCTTCTGTAAGGCAAAGGACACTGTGGTTAGGACAAAACGGCAACCAACAGATTGGGAAAAGATCTTTACCAATCCTACAACTGATAGAGGTCTTATATCCAAAATATACAAAAACTCACAAAGTTAGACTGCAGGGAGACAAATAACCCTAATAAAACCTTTTCGCCTTTGTTCAGAGCTAAACAAAGAATTCACAGCTGAGGAATGCCGAATGGCTGAGAAACACCTAAAGAAATGTTCAACATCTTTAGTCATAAGGGAAATGCAAATCAAAACAACCCTGAGATTCCACCTCACACCAGTGAGAATGGCTAAGATCAAAAACTCAGGTGACAGCAAATGCTGGCAAGGATGTGGAGAAAGAGGAACACTCCTCAATTAGTCTGGAGTTTCCTCAGAAAATTGGACATTGAACTGCCTGAGGACCCAGCAATACCTCTCTTGGGCATATACCCAAAAGATGCCCCAACATATAACAAAGACACATGCTCCACTATGTTCATCGCAGCCTTATTTATAATAGCCAGAAGCTGGAAAGAACCCAGATGCCCTTCAACAGAGGAGTGGATACAGAAATGTGGACATCTACACAATGGAACATTACTCATGTATCAAAAACAATGACTTCATGAAATTCATAGGCAAATGGGTGGAACTGGAAAATATCCTGATTGAGGCAACCCAATTACAGAAAAACACACATGGTATGCACTCATTGATAAGTGGCTATTAGCCCAAATGCTCGAATTACCCAAGATGCACAGAACACATGAAACTCAAGAAGGATGACAGAAATGCGGATGCTTCACTTCTTCTTTAAAAGGGGAACAAGAATACCCTTAAGAGGGGATAGGAAGGCAAAGTTTAGAACAGAGACTGAAGGAATGGCCATTCAGAGCCTGCCCCACATGTGGCCCATACATATACAGCCACCAAACTAGATAAGATGGATGAAGCAAAGAAGTGCAGGCTGACAGGAACCGGATGTAGAACTCTCCTGATGACACAGGCAGAATATGGCAAATACATAGGCGAATGCCATCATTAAACCACTGAACTGAGAACGGGACCCCAGTTGAAGGAATCAGATAAAGGGCTGAAAGAGCTTGAAGGGGCTTTAGACCCCATATGAACAACAATGCCAACCAACCAGGGCTTCCAGGGACTAAGCCACTACCCAAAGACTATACATGGACTGACCCTGGGCTCCAACTGCATAGGTAGCAATGAATAGCCTAGTAAGAGCACCAGTGGAAGGGGAAGCCCTTGGTCCTGCTAAGACTGAACCCCCAGTGAACGTGATTGTTGGGGGAGGGTGGTAATGGGGGGAGGATGGGGAGGGAACACCCATATAGAAGGGAGGGAGAAGGGTTAGGGGATGCTGGCCTGGAAACCGGGAAAGGGAATAACATTTGAAATGTAAATAAGAAACACCTAATCTAATAAAGATAGAGAAAAAAATAAAAGCCTCTGAAATTTTTTAAATATTTTGATAATAGGTGAAATCGGCTATCCTTGCAGACTGTGTTCTTCATTGCCTATGGCATAAGAGTGCATTATTAGGAGGAACACAACTAAAACTCATATGTATTCATATGTCTATATATCTTAGTCAGGGCTTGGCCCCTACCCCTTTGATCACTAATTGACAAAATTCCTTAATGCTGGATGTCCTGGATCATTGCCCCAAGGGATAATTCCAGTTTATGTCAAGTTGACAAAAATGATAACAAAAACAAAAATAAAAACAACCACTACAACTGAGCCTTTGTCAGCTTGACACACAAACACATCACTATTAAGCCTCCATTAACCCTTATTTCATTTATCCCCAAGATCTAAATAACTTTAAAAGTTCCACAGTATTTACAAATTCTTACATATTAAATTTTCAGTTTCTTCAAAATATCCAATCTCTTTTGAAATTCAAAGTCATTTTGAAATTCAAAGACTCTAAACTGTGGGTTCAACTAAAATACTTTACTTCAAGAGGGAAAAATATCAGGGCACAGTCACAATCAAAAGCAAAATAAACTCTATCCATCCAATGTCTGGGATATACTCACCATCTTTAGCTCCTCCAAGGGCTTGGGTTACTTTTCTAGCTCTGCCCTTTGTAGCACACAGCTTGTGTTCTAGGCTCTAGCTGCCAGCCCTCCACTGCTACTGATGTTCTTGGCGGTCCTCCCATGGTACTGGCATCTCCAAAACACTGCTGTCTTCTGCTGCAACTGAACTGCACTTTCACAAATAGCCTCTCTTATGCTCTGTTTATGGTATTAAACCTCAACTTCTCTGCATGGCCCCTTCAGTCTTAAGCCTTCAACTGCCACTGAGGCTACACCTTCACCAATGGCCTCTCCTGGCCACTCACAGTGCCAATCACCAGCTGCTACTCCTTCATACTTCAAAACCAATATCACCTGGGTGAATCTTAGTTTTTTCTTTCTTTTTTATTGTTTATTTTTTCTATTTCAAATGTTATTCCCTTTCCAGGTTTCCTTTCTCCAATCCCCTATTTCATCCCTCCTCTCCCTGCTTCTATGAGGGTGCTCCCCCACCTACTTCCTCCTCACCACAATAGCATCCCCCTACTGGGGCATTGAGCCTTTACAGGACCAAGGGCCTCCCCTCCCACTGATGTCAGATAAAGGCCATTCTCTGCTATATATGCAGCTGGTTGACTCTTACACATTACCAAGTCAGGCTACCAACATGAGGTACAACTGTTGTTGCCTCTGGAACACAGCTTTTCTATGTTCTCATGAAACACTTCCCAGAAGATTTCACTGTAGTAATGCTGATTTCTTCATAATCACTGATAATTTCTTAGCTTCAGCTAACCAGCATCAATTTCCCCAGTAACGCAAAGGTTTTATTTTAGTAGTTCTGGTGTCTTGTTAATCACAACTAATTCTTTAGCCTCAGCTAACCAAACTACAGAATTTTATAATCAAAACATCAATGGCCCTGATAAGTGTCTTTAATCTTCCTTCTGAAAGTTCACAAGCCAGGCCTCCATCATTTACATTGTTCTCAACATTATCTTCCAAGCTCCTACGGAACATCCCACAGACTTCATAACACCCAAGGACTCTTCTAGTTCAAAGTTCTAAAGTCCTTCCACAATCCTCCCCAAAACATGGTCAGGCTGTCACAAGAATACCTCACTCCCACTACAAGTTTGTCTTAGTTAAGGTTTATATTCCTGCACAAAACATCATTACCAAGAAGTTGGGGAGGAAAGGGTTTATTCTGTTTACACTTCCACATTGCTGTTCATCACCAAAGGAACTCAGGACAGAACTCACACAAGGCAGGTACCTGGAAGCATGCATTGATTCAGAAGCCATTGTGCTCCCCTGCCTTTTCAGCTTGCTTTCTTTTTTTTTTTTTTTTTTTTTTTTTCCGGAGCTGGGGACTGAACCCAGGGCCTTGCGCTTGCTAGGCAAGCGCTCTACCACTGAGCCAAATCCCCCAACCCCTTCAGCTTGCTTTCTTATAGAACCCAGAACTACCTGCCCATGGATGGTACCACCCACAATGGACTAGTCCCTCCCACTTTGATCACTAATTGAGATCACACTTTATAGATGGAACTCATGGAAGTATTTCCTCAAGGGATTCTCCTTTCTCTATGATAACTCCAGCTTGTGTCAAGTTGACACACAAAACCAGTCAGTACACTATATTGCCCTGATTTAATCTTATGAATAAATATCCACACATGAATGGTAGTTTTTGACCAATGCACATCCACATATAGCACATGTCTTAGATATAACCATTAAGTGTCTTAGTTGCATGATTACTTTGTTAGCATCTGTCTTCATAATGATACAATCACTTTGTGTTACATTTCTCAGAACATGACACATCATTAAGCAATATTCATATATTGCATTTATGTCAAATTACCCAATCGGGTGTCTTCTGTTAAAATGAGATCAATGGAAGAAGTGAAATTGGGGAAATGTCTCAGTGGTGAAGAGGTAAGTAAGCATGAAGAGCTGAATTCAAGTCTCCAGCACCAGTGGGAACAGCTAAGTGTGGTCATAGTCATATATATAACCTCTGCTTTGTGGGGAATGAAGACAAGAGGATTGATGGCTTTGGTAGCCAACAATCTAGCTCCAGAAACACAGAGATCTTATCACAAGGAAATGAGGCAGCGAGACACATAATGGGAAACCTATATGGGAAACACACATTCATCCCCCATACGTACACAGACAGTCAATCGATTATTATGATTACTTTTTTCACAAATAGAAGGATACAATCAATTATCACATTTCTTTCATGTTGCTTAAAGATTCATCTTCTGCACATTTAAGAAAAACCCCTCTCTCCATCAGGTCCAACCACTTGGCTCTGTTTTAATAATACAAATGATAAAAGACAGAGTCGTGAAAAGCAGAAAGGATGTTGAGATCAATACATCAAGGCACCCACTCACACAGAGTTTCTCTTCATGGTACAGACATAAGTTTTAGGTTTAAGTACAAAATGAATCTGTGAGTAGTGCCTTAAGAGAAGTATAATTAAGTGGTGCTTCTCAGGATATGGTTTGGAAGATTATTGTCTCTGTTGTAGACTTTAATGTGATCCCAAAAAAATGGTTATCACTGTCACTTCTGGAGAAATGTAATCTGCCTTTAAGATGTGAATATTTATGCTCTAGTCCATGTCTTTACCATCTTGAATAGTTGTTCCTATTTAAGTGCATAATCCTCTAGCCATTTCTTAGAGGCAATTTCACTTATTGTCACAAGGATTTGGATCACTTGGTCCTGTTTTTCCTGGAATCTAAAATGAATAGGAAAGAAAGTGACTGAAAAGGAGTCATTAAGACATCAAACACAGAGCCAGAGGGACAGATGTTATCTGGCTTAGACCAGGCTTCCTCCAGTTATATTTATCCCTTGACCCATAGCTACTCCTTAATTAATGTTCTATATAACCCAATACATAGTTATTTATCTGTGTTACAGACATTATAAAACAGAGAAATAATTTAATGTTATCAAAAGATCACAGTGACTACTAGTAGTTTTCAGAAAATTAGTGGAGGTGGTCTGATACAAATTTTAACTTGGTTTGCATTAATTTAATCAATAACATTAAGCTGGATTTTATTCAGACTGAAGATTATGGGGAAGGTCATATTGATAAGATTACTTTGAATGATTACTGAATCGACCATTCTGTCTACTTTTTTTCTCCTTAATCGGTCACTTGGGGTAGAACATGTGCTTTGAATTCAGATAAACAAGTTCTATTTTCAGAGAAAAACAGTGTTTGACATGAGTTATAAAGTTAGTAGGGATGCTTCTGGTTTCCATCTGCACTTAGAACTAGCTATGTGCTATACAGCATTTGGTACCCAGATCCCACTGAGCAAGAGCTGGACTCCCAGGAGGGCTGACATACCTGAGAGCACAGGTGAGATGACCACTTCTGCTCAAATACCTGGATGAAAACAAACATGCTCAGAGCTCTCATGACATAGGAACCAAGGAGCAGTCTGGGATAGAATCCTTCCGATTAACTGTCTATGCCCAGAGCAAAGCCTGTGCCACAGCTCTTGATACTCAAATCCCACCAAGAGAGAGTTGGTCTACCAGCAGTGCTGACATACAGACTTATAAGAAGGTTAAGAGACTTTCAGAGACAACAAGACCAGCTAATACCAGAGATAAGCAAATGGCAAGAGGCAATTGCAAGAACATAAGCAACAAAAATGGAGAACATTTGACATTTTCAGAACTCAGTGCCCCCATCACAGCAAGTCCTGGATACCCCAACACACCAGTAAAGCAATATGTTGATTTAACATCACATCGTGTGACGATGTTAGAGGACTTTAAGAGGGAGATAAATAGCTACCTTAAAAAAATACAGGACAACACAGGTAAACATGTGAAGAAATTAAACAAAACCATCCAGGATCTAAAAATGGAAATAGAAATAATAAAGAAATCACAAAGGGAGACAACCCTGGAGATAGAGAACCAAGGAAAGAGATCAGAGTCATAGATGAAAGCATCACCAACAGAATACAAGAGACTGAAGAGAGAATCTCTGGGGCAGAAGATACCATAGAAAACATTGACAAAACATTGATAAAAAAACATTGACAAAGAAAATGCAAAACACAAAAACACCCAAGAAATCCAGGAAACAATGAGAAGAAAAACCTAAGGATAATAGCTTTAGAAGAGAGCCAAGATTCCCAACGTAAAGGGCCAATAAGTATCTTGAACAAAATTGTAGAAGAAAACGTCCCTAACCTAAAGAAAGACATGCCCATGAAGATACAAGAAGCCTACAAAACACTAAATGGTCTGGACCAGAAAAGAAATTCCTCCCATCACATAATAGTCAGAACACTAAATGCACTAAACAAAGAAAGAATATTAAAAGCAGTAAGGGAAAAGTGATATATAGAGGCAGACGTATCAGATTTACACCAGACTTCCCAAGAGTAACTGAAAGCTAGAAGTATATAACCTAGGCAGATGTCATACTTGGGGTCCTAAAAGAACATGAATGCCAGCCTAGGCCACTATATCCTCTAAAACTTTCAATTAACATAGATGGAGAAAACAAGATATTCCATGACAAACCAAAATTTACATAATATTTCCACAAATCCATCCCTACAAAGATAATAGATGGAAAACTCCAACAAAAGGAGGGAAACTACACCCTAGAGAATGCAAGAAAGTAATCTGTAAACTAACCCAAGACGATAGCCACACAAACAAGATTCTACCTCTAACAACAAAAATTATAGGAAACAACAATCATTGGTAATCGCTCAACATTAATGGACACAATTCCTTAATAAAAAGACAGAACAATAGACTGGATACATAGAGGACCCAGGATTTTGCTGCATACAGGAAATACACCTCAGTGACAATAACAGACACTCTCTCAGAGTCAAATGCTGGGAAAATATTTACCAAGCAAATGTTCCCAAGAAACAAGGTGGAGTAGCCATTCTAATATCAAATAAAGTCGACTTTCAACCCAAGTTTATCAAAAAGATAAGGCAGGTCACTTCATACTTCTCAAAGGAAAAATCAATCCACGAAGAGGAACTCTCAGTACTGAACAAATATGCTCCAAATACAAGGCCACCCAAATTCATAAAAGAAACTTTACTAAAGTACAAAGCATACATTGTACCACACATAATATTGTGGGAGACTTCAACACACCACTCTTATTACTAGACAGATCATGGAAACAGAAACTAAACAAAGACTCAGTGACCCTAACAGAAGTCATGAACTAAATGGATTTAACAGAAATCTATAAAACATTTCATCCTAAAACAAAAGAATATACCTTCTTTTCAGCAATGCATGGTACCTTCTCCAAAACTGGTCATATACTCAGTCACAAAAAAGGTCTAAAGAGATATGAGAAGGTAAAATAATCCCAGGCATCCTAAAAGATCACGAATGGACTAAGGCTGATCTTCAATAACAACAAAAAGGACAGAAAGCCCACGTGTACATGGAAGCTGAACAATGCTTTACTCAATGATAACTTGGACAAGGAAGAAAAAGAAAGAAATTAATGACATTTTAGAATTTAATGAAACTGAAGGCACACCATAACCTAACTTATGAGACACAATGAAAGCTGTGCTAAGAGGAAAACTCATAGTTCTGAGTGCATGCAAAAATAAACTGGAGAGAGCATACACTAGCAGTTTGACAACACACCTGAAAGCTCTAGAACAAAAAGAAGCAAATTTATACAAGAGGAGTAGATGGCAGGAAATAATCAAACTAAGGGCTGAAATCAACCAGGTAGAAACAAATAGAATTAACCATAAAGAATAAAAAAAAACACACAAAAAAACAAAACAGGAGCTGGTTCTTTGAAAAAAAATCAACAAGATAGTTTAACCCTTAGCCAAAATAACCAGAGGGCACAGAGAGAGTATCCAAATTAACAAAATCAGAAATGAAATGTGAGAGATAATAGAGAATCGGAGGAAATTCAAAAATTATCGGATCAACATCCTTAGTCCTCAAAAATGCAAATCAAAACAACCCTGAAATACCACCTCACACCAGTCAGAACAGGTGAGATTCAAAACTCAGGTGATAGCAGATGCTGTTGAGGATATGGAGAAAGAGGAACACTCCTCCATTGCTGGTTGGATTGCAAGCTGGTAAAACCACTCTGGAAATCAGTCTGGTGGTTCCTCAGAAAATTGGACATAGTACACCCAGCTATACATCGCCTGGGCATATACCCAAAAGATGCTCCAACATATAACATATAACAAAGACAAATGTTCCACTATGTTCATAGCAGCCTTATTTATAATAGCCAGAAGCTGGAAAGAACCCAGATGCCCTTCAACAGAGAAATGGATACAGAAAATGTGGTACATCTACACAATGGAATACTACTCAGCTATTAAAAACAATGACTTCATGAAATTCTTGGGCAAATGAATGGAACTAGAAAACATTCTGAATGAGGTAACCCAATCACAAAAGAACACACATGGTATGCACTCACTGATAAGTGTATATTAGCCCTAATGCTCAGAATACCCAAAATACAATTCACTGACCACATGAAGCTCAAGAAGAAGGAAGACCAATATATGGATGCTTCAGTCCTTCTTAGAAGGGGTAACAAAATACTCACAGGAGGAAATATGGAGACAAAGTGTGGAGCAGAGACTGAAGGAAAGGCCATCCAGAGACTGTACCACCTGGGGGATCCATCCCATATACAGACACCAAACCCAAACATTATTGCAGATGCTAAGAAGTACATGCTGACAGGAGCCTGATAGAGCTGTCTTCTGAGATACTCTGTCAGAGTTTGACAGAACCTTGCAGCGAACCATTGAACTGAGAATGAGAACAGAGTCCCCAAATGGAGGAGTTAGAGAAAGGACTTTGAAGTAGCTCAAGGAGTTTGTAACCCCATAAGAAGAACAACAATATCAACCAACAAGAGCCTCCAGAGCTCCCAGGGACTAAACCACCATCCAAAGTGTACACAGGTATGGACCTATGGCTCCAGTCACATATATAGCAGAGAATGGCCTTTTCTGCCATCAATAAGAGGAGTGGCCCTTGGTCTTTCAAGGCTCGATGCCCCAGTGTAGGGGAATGTAGGGTGTGGAGGTGGGAGAGAGTGGGTGGGTGGGTGAGAAAGCACCCTCATAAAAGCAGGGATGTGGGGGAAACTGTGAAAGGGGATAACATTAAAAATGTAAATATAAAAATCCGAAAAAGGGGATAATATTTAAAATGTAAATTAAAAAATTCAATAAAAGAAAAAATATAAAGTTAGTTGAGTGGTTTTCCCTTTTTTAATCTAGATTATTTATAAATAATAAAACTCTGCCACATAATGGCTAAGGTAAAAATTTAATGAGTAAAAGTACTCACTGTACAAATATCAGGAACTAAGAACTCCTGGTGCCACATAAAAAGCCACATATGACTCCATGCAATTTACCCATAGTGCTGGGGACTGAGGCAAGTGAATGGCTAGGGTTTGCTGGCAAGCCTGACTAACTGAACCATGGCACTACTACAACCAGTGAGAATCTCTGTGTCAGGCATATTCTAGAGTAGGGTACCTGATACTGTGCTCTCTCCTCCTCGTGCATTTGCACTTATGTACACATAAACACACACCACACGAATAATGATATTTAATACTTATCTACTATTCTTATTAGTGACACAAATCCATAATTGTAAGCATATGCTATGTGTAATAATCTATAATACATTAAAAATAGACTTAAGTACAATAAAACCTGAAATTAAATGTGATTAATGCATTATAAGCTTAAGATATAAGTGACTGAAGTACATACCTCAATGGGTCTTATAATGAGCTTCAATTAATGGTCTCATTAACATTTATTGATTTTGTTTCACCTGTCTAATAATGTTATAGAAAACATTTGGACACCAGCTACAAAAGAAAAATGAACTAAGGCATATTTTTATGAATATAGAATTAAAGGAAAATATTCTTGCAATGAGTTTTCCATTTCAAAATAATGCCAGCATGTTACAAAATGGTTGTCTATGATACCTTGTCTTATAAGAAATGAGGGAAAACGTTGAAAGGTGCAGGACCTGAATTTCTTCTACAGATGCTTTCAACTAATTGACATAAATACGTGCTAATGCAGAGCATACTGCTGTTCTCTTCTAAAGCTCTCTCCTTGCTTGCAATACATAGACTTTTAGCCAAAAATCAAAATATACTTTATCTAAATAAAATTGCTCAGCTAATGTTAGTTGAATAAACAAGTTCACTCTACTTGTAAATGTGAAGTGAAATTTCTTAGACTAAAAACATTTTTTTTCTGGTATGGAGAGTGTAGTGTGTTTGATTGTAGACTCTTTGAGGGCATGTGTGAGGGCAAGATATTTTCCCTTGGGATTACAATCTGCACAGTAAAATCAAGCAGAACATAAAGTAGTTCGCTCAGCACTGTCTGCAAAATAGATACTGACCAGTAAGAGAACAAGTCGGATAGCAAAGGAAGGACGCCTAATAATGTACCATTTCTGAAGTTTTAAAACATCCCTCAAGAAATTAATAGCAAATGCAGATCATGTCTCATAAGACTGCATTAGACATATAACAACTGATTAATTTGGGAGCTCGCATCACATGACGAAAGTAGAGGCTACTAATAACACTTAGCATTAGAGTGACAAAATACCAACCCTTCTGCCCAATCGTGATGCCCAGCAGTGGACATAGCTGTCATTCTTCTTGAAACTGTCTCTAATAATGCTCATCCATTAATTATCATTCTACAACTCTTATTTATACAACTTTGAAGTGTACATAATTTTTAACAATCAATTTTCCTGTTTCCTGGTATCAAGGTTGTTTTCATTTTAACTTTTGAGAATGATTTTCATAGAGCCAAGGCTAGTCACCAGTTCATGTATGGTCATGGATGATCTTGAGTTCCTAATATTCCTGCCTCTTTCTCAAGTCATAAGAATGTGAGACTACTCACACCTCACTTTCACAGTCCTAATTTTGTTTATAGAGATGCGTTTGTTTCTCACTGATGCCTTATTCCTAAGACCTAATTATTTCCTAGCTAAAATGTCTAATTTCTATTGATTCAACAACTCTATCTTTACCAATAACATAAAGTTTAATAACAATTTGTACTCATGGAATTTTCTTATTTGTAATACACAATAGGAATGTTAGCCACTTTAGAGCAGTTTTAATCTTACAGAATAAAAGTGTTTTAAACCCTGAGATGTAATGTAAGCCAGGGTGTGCTTTTTGATGTTTCAGATGGAAAAACATAGACTCTGATCATCCTAGTAAAGAATATATTCTTTATGATTTAACCTTTTTTGGCATTAAATATGTGCCATGGGGAAATTATGAGATATTCATAAATGGAAGCAAGCAGTCTTGTGTTTTAAAAGTCTCTGGATACCTGGTTAAAGCAATAATTTCTCTTTTCATTGACTATTGGACCTTTGGTATAGACGAGCAGTCTGCTCTGGGACTCATACTAAGACATGCTTTATTCACTTCAACAACTTCTGAAGAGAAACGATGTTCTTGGGAAGTTTCAACTGTAAGGCAGAGCATAACTAGGTGAATAAAAACTCCATTTCAGTGGTGTAGTAGACAATGTTCTCTGTACGGGTTACGACAATGACTAGTACTAAGCACAGGTGACTCATGAAACACATGTTCATTCTCGCTGCTTCCACTTCATCTACGGAGAGAGAGTATAGAGAAAGAATAGGACCCCTGTTCTGAGACCTCTGTACCTTCTCTGAGATATTTACTTGGAAGTTTGAAGTGTGTATTGTCATCAGTACACCAACAGTAAAATGTGAGATGAGTGAGGAGAAGGTTCAGTTTATCAAATGGTTCCCATGTGAGTAAGGAACCAATTTCAATCTCCCAGGACTTGTATTAAAAATTATGAGTGCAACGGGATGTTTTTACAATCCCAGAGTGGGATATGTGGAAATAGGACAATTCCTAGAAATGACTGACTGGCCAGTGTAGTCAAATTGTCATACTCCACTTGAAACATATCTCAAAACAAAAATAATAATAAGTTTTAGAATGACTGAAGTACGTCTCTGAAATCAAGCTCTGGTGTTCAAAGGCAAGTTAATGCCATTCACATGCACACACACATACATTAACATGCATGTCAACACAAATGACATGATTATACTCAAAATAAGAAGTAAGATATTTTGATCATATTATCAAGTTATTACTTACTGTGAAGAAACTCAACAATGATCTTGTCCTTATCTTTTTATAGGAAACATAATCATAAGTAGAGTACTAATAGCTGTATAACTATATATAAGTCATTTCATGTTTCCAGTAGAATGAATAAACTGCATCTGGGTATTTTAATAGTGTATTCATATATTACACATGTATATTCCAAACATATTTGTAACAGGAAATATTATTTTTATAGATTAGCCAATGTGTGTGTGGTTTTTTTTCTTTCTGAGCAGTCCCTCTGGCATTCTTTTTGTTGTTCAGTCATGAAAGTGTTGATATATAAGAAAGAAGATAAAATAGAAACATCACTTCTTGCCTTCTGAAATCCAGAAGCCTAGATCTCAGGAGGGTACAAATAACTTAAGGCATGAATGACAGATTTGCATCAGGACAAGGAGGAGAGATTTCTACTCAAAAGTTCCAACATCCAAACAAAGACCAAGTTTTTTACCCTGAGAAGATAGACCAGCAGAGAAATAAGACAGAAAAAAAGACAGCAGCACAGCCTAGGCCACTGAGAAAGTTGAGTCCTTCTGCAGCTAATTTCAGAGGAAATAGAAGAGACAAAAACATCAGATATCACCAGAGGACAAGAGAAAGGATAGGGAGACTATGGGTTGGAATATGCCTGTGTCATTTTTCCAAACCATCCAAGCTATACCAAGATAAACAATAGAATCTGGGGGGGGGGGGAGTGGGTGGGTGGGAAGGGTAGCATCCTCAAAGAAGAAGGGGGAGGGGGAGGGGAGATAAGAGACCCTGGAAAGGGGATAACATTTGAAATGTGAATATATAAACTGTCTGTAGGATGATGTCATTATACAGGTGAAGGCAGGTACAAGATAGAATGAGGCTTACCATTGGACGAGAGGGAAGGACGGGCAGGAGAAAAGTTTTAGAGAGGGGAAGAGACTGGAACAAGGGAGGAGAGAGGCAGCTGGGAGAACATGGAGGCTGATGTTAAGATTCCCCTCTGCACATTTACAGGTTGTTATGAATATTCTTTTTTTTTCTTTTCGTTTTTTAGGAGCTGGGGACCGAACCCAGGGCCTTGCGCTTGCTAGGCAAGTGCTCTACCTCTGAGCTAAATCCCCAACCCCTGTTATGAATATTCTTAAGGAATGGATGTGTACAGGGTTTTGTATGTCTAGGTGGGCAATTATATCTTATCAACTGTATCAGAGGTTATTGTGTTGTGTGTTCTTTCATGTGGTGATTTAATTGAATTCGAGAGTATGTGGTGGCTGGAGACATGTGTCTATCTGGCATGGTGGCAACCTGCCTTGGGAGCTAGATGGGTAGAGAGGTTGTTGCCAGGTTCAGAGAGTAGCCATCAGCAGTGTGATATGGGATGGAGGAAAGCGGGTGAGAGGCTTTGCTGACTGAGATGAAGATATCTACCAGATATCTAGGAACATCACGGTGCCAGATCTAGTGCAGGATAAAGACTGTGTTTTATAATTTTACAGCAGCAAATATCCAATCAAAAGAAAGAGTTGGGAAAAGCAGTGAAGAGTCAGGCTCTTAAGAGTCTGTCTATCCATAAAAGATCACAGGGAAGGAGATGAGACCCTTAAGTTCATAAAGGAGAATGGAGCTTCCAGAAAGGCAAGCAGTCTAAAGCACTGTACTGAAACATGAGAGATAGAAAGTTGACAGTAAGCACAAGCTTAGAAGTGCTCATTTCTGAGTTGCCCATCCAGTGAGAACCTACAAATGAACTAAAAAGACTAAAAGTCAGAAAAGAGGAATTGTGTGTTGACCCAACCTATGTATGCTGGGAACTATGCAAATATGAAGACTTTCCCAGAAATCCTGTGAAATAAAAATGAGGCCCTAAAACATGAAAGAAACTCTAGGAAACAAAAAAGATGTAAAACACTGAACTAACAAAATAACTTTGAAATTTTATTTTTAATTATAAGATCACATTATATTTTCTGTACATTCATGAATTTATTTCTGAAGTATCAAACATTATAGAGATGAAAATTTTATACAGATTTTCTAAAAGTGTAAGTGTGAAATAATTATTTGCATACCAGACTAATGAGAAGTCTAAGTAAACTTGGGACACATTTATGTTAAGGTTGTGACTACAAAAGGTTACACAGCATTTAGTGTCCTATCATAACATGACTCGATTTATAAATTTTAATCTCAAAAATAGCTCCACCTTGTTGAGATTACAAAACAAGAGTGACTTTGACTTAAATGTCTTAGATAAGAGCCAATGAAGGCCTCAGGGTTTACTTTAAATTGTGCCTATAGAAGGAGGATGCAGAAACAGCTTGTGTGTGTGTGTGTGTGTGTGTGTGTGTGTGTGTGTGTGTGTGTGCGTGCGTACATGCTTGCATGCATGTGTTTGTGTCCACGCAAGCATAGCAGTCAGAAGAACAATTTATGGTATTGGTTCTTTTCCAACAGTATGTGGGATACAGATATTGAACTGCAGTTGTCAGGCTTGGTGACAAGCACCAAGACAGCTTGCTTAAAGGACTCTGTGTTAGTCTCTGAATTTCTAACAACACAACCTAATTCAAATTTATCCCAGAAGTACAGAACCGAGAATGATAGCATTTATAATTTAAACAAAATCATCTCATAATTGGCCACAGAATGGGGGTTGAGAACTAATGATTGTGAGAAGAGGTACCAAGTCTGCTGTGAGGCAAGAGGATGACATCACTGCAGTCTTCAAACAGAAAGCTCTGTGAGGACAGCTGCCACAGCAAACATATGAACACTCCCTTTAATTTATTCTCAGAAAATTTAAGCATGTCTTCATAATTTAAGTACATGAAGAGAATGCACAGTGTGTAATACAACAGCAAAGACTTGCTCAAAGGTTGCCTTTCAACCCCAAAATTTATCAAAGGGTACAGCCATGTTTTTCTGAGCAAAGATGGTCCCTCTTTTCTTGAGCAAATATAAAAACCTTAACACCTTATACTTGGAGTCGAGGGTTTTATGGACACAGTAGTGTCTCTATCACTCCACCGGGCAAAACTTTCAACACAAATAGTATACTGTTTACAAGAAAAATAGGCAAAAGGGATGGAACAGGGACTGAGGGAATGCCGAACAATAACTGGCCCAAATTGAGAACCATCCCCTGGACAAGCAGCAATCCCTGACACTATTAATAATTCTCAGTTATGCTTGCAGGCAGAAGCATGTTGTCTTCTGAGAGGCTCCACCTAGCAGCCTCAAACAGAATGCAGATGGATGCAGATCCCCCATAGCCCAAAAGTGAATGGAGCATGGGAACTCTTAAGGAAGAAGAGGAGGAAGGATTGCAGGCCCAGAAGGGAATAACAACTCCACAAGAAGACCCTTGGAGATCTCAGAGACTGAACCATCAACAAAAGAACATATGCAGGCTGGACCTAGGCCTCTCTGTTTGTACATATGTAGGAGATGTGCAGTTTAGTCTTTATATGGGTCCTGAATAACTGGAGATGGCCATCCCAAAAGCTATTGCCAGTAAGCAGGATATATTTGTCGAGCTAGGCTGCCTTGTCTGGCCTCACTGGGAGAAGAGCACCTAGCCTCACAGAGACTTGAAGTGCCAAGGTAGGGGAATGCTCATGGGGTCCTTACCCTCTCAGAGGATAAGGGGAAGGGTATGGGAGAAGGCTTGTGGAGGAGGGGACAAGGGTGGGGCAGTGAGAGTGATGTAAAGTGAATAAGTAAGTAGATAGATAGATAGATAGATAGATAGATAGATAGATAGATAGATAGATAGATAGATAGATAGATAGAGATACATATATATAACATATACATATTAATTTGGACAGGTAAATTGATTAACTTAATCCAACAAAAGAAAATTTTTACATTATTCGAAAAGAAAAGCTATAGCAGAAGAGAAACCTGAATTCATGGTAGAGTGTATCTGGAAAGAGAATATGTATGGCTTTTGTCCCATCTATGCTCAGCATGTCAAATGTGCTGTGTAGCCATTGTGAAGGCTTTTGTGACTTTACAGTGCAATGTTACAAATATGGGCTCAACAAAAACACTAATAATAAACCAGAAGTTTGGTCTTCAACTCTTCAATAGAATATTATGCTTCAGGCATTGGGCCAAGTTTTAAAAAGAAAAACTAACAAACTGAAGCACTTATGTAAGTGGAATTGAGCTAAAGGTATTGACACAGCTCCATAAAGCATTGTTGAATCATCCTTTTCATATAAACTCCAGGACTGAGTACAGAAGACATAACTTGTTGATTTGTGTGTGCTTATCATATGAGAATACCTAGTGTGTTTGACTGATACTATATAGAAAAAGTACAGGAAAAGGTTTTGTGGAAACAATAGCAATATATAATGGAGTCATGAAACAAATATATACTGTGAGAAGAACTGCTGTCTATACCCGAAGTGCAGTTTTTATGAGAATGCAAGTGAATTAGGGATGAAGTCAAATGTAGGTAATTCCCTGCCAGTGCTTTGGAAATGCTGCCCCTTGCAGACTACATCAATATGGACTGAATCTTAACTCTTAGATTCATGCCCACATATTTCATAATCTGACTGACACAACCTCACAACTGCCATGGCTTTCAAATTTCAAGATTAATAACAGTAAGTGGAAAACTGGCTTCATCGTTGTTTGAGGAAGATAATCAGCCCTCCATCTCAGATTGTTACAGTTGATTTAAGAATGAGTTTTCAAGTATTCTCAAAGTCACAGTAAGCATGAAGGATCATCAAAGTAACTGATTCTCCATGGGTGAAGTGATTGAATTTAAAAGAATTTCTAAGAGGAAAAAAATGTGACAATGGTTTTTCTAGCTTGGCTATAGCAGTTGGATAAGAACTTTTGGAAGGTTTTTACATAAATTTTATATAAGATTTAAAATATTTACCAATTGGATATATTAAGAGCAACTTCCAATTTTTCAGACTAGAGGAAATATTTGGAACAAAGAATAATTAGTAAGTTAAAAGGTAATTCTACAGTTAACACTTACTCGAAAGGTGTCATCCATAGTAATTACAAAGGAATGAGTCCAAGGTCCTGCAGCTACACCTACCTACTCCTGTCGTTCTGTGCACTTACAATCATCCAATATTAACAACTTCAAAATCAGCACTGCAGCCATGGAAATATCTCTGATTTTCATATGTTATCCTTTGTGTCAGTCATCCAATACTTAAGAAGCATGTCTTGTGGATTTTCAACATCCCTTTCAAAAGACTCTTTTGAATGGGAAGCTAAAAGACTTGTGTTGAAGGTATTGATTGGTTATGTTCTGAAACTACATTCAGAAGAGAATTCAAGGAGTGGATAGCAGCCCATATCGAAATGCCGAGGTGCAAGAAAAAAAAAAGATACATTACCTTTCACAAAGGAGTTTGTTTTTTTAAAGAAAAATACAACTTTAAATAATATAAAGAAATATATAAAATGAAAACATTTTGTTGAATGAAATGACAGGGAACCATAAATCCAGAAAAATAACAAAAAGATGTGGTAAATAAGACTATATGAGATAAGAAATACTCAAGTTAATAAAGATAAAAAAAAGACTATATGGGTAGAGTAAAATGGGCCTTGGCGGCACATGAAATACTGCAGACAGGCACTACCTGGGTTTACCTATTTACCTGCTCTTTCAACTTCCTTGCAGATTAGCCAGACAGCAATTACTTTCACTAATGCTTAAAGGAACATAGACTAGGGCTTAGAGGAATATTTGCTAAGGATCTATCAAAACTAATCTGTGAAACAAACATTTAAATGACCTCTGGGTTTTCTAGAGTCACTGAAGTTATGTAATGTCTCTATATATTAAGGAAGTTTATTGTAATGACTATGGTCTGCAGTCCAACTAACCCAACAATGGGTAGTTGTGGGTGGGAAGTCCAAAAATCAAGAAGTTGCTCAGTTTTATAAGGCCAGTTGTTTCAGCTGGTCTTCTATATAAGCTGGAATCCTGAAGAGTTAGGTTCCAACAGATGTGCTAGCAAGTAAAAGCAAGCAGGCAAAAAGAGTGAGTCTTCCTTCTTACAATGTCCTTATGTAGTCCTCTTGCAGAAGGTATGGCTCATATTAAAGATGTGTACCACCACACGTGGATCTGGTACTTGCTTTGTCCCAGGCTGAATTTGAACTATGATATCTGCTTGCCTCAGCCTCCTTGGGATTAAAGGTACGTACTGCCTTGCCTGGGCCTAAGCTTTCCATGGCTCCTATGCTTCAAGGTCTCCATGTCAAGATCCAGGTTGGAAGCCTGTGTCTTCCAGCCCCAAGATCTGGATCACAGGTGTGCCCTCCATTTCTGTATTGTAGCTCATTCCAGATGTAGTCAAGTTGACAACCAGGAATAGCCATCACAATCTCTAAACATTCAGATACATTGGCCCACAGATTCATTGAGAAGTGAATTCAGCTATATAGTTGTTGAATTTATTTTTATCTTTGAAGCTGAATTAGATTTACCAAAGTTGAAAGACATTATAAATAAAAGTGGTGCTTATTCTCTGGGTGCAAACTACTATACCACTAATCAATTGAATTTTTGGAATGTAATAAAAGATGTAGAGGAGAGACGGTAAGCATGGCTTGGAATGGATCAATTTAAAGCATCTGGGAGATGCCTGTAAGAGTCTAATAAATACATTGGCATATATGCTACAAAAATGGGTAAAGAAAACATCTTCTTCAGTAATATTTTTATTTACTTACCTTGTTATTTTGTATATATATGAGCATTCTGCCTCTATTCATGTGCATATTGCACTCATTTGCCTGATGTCTGCACAGGTTAGAAGAGGGTGTTGGAACCCCTGAGTCTAGAGTTACAGACTGCTGTAAATTGCCATGTGAGGTGGGTACTGAAAAATCAAACTTGGGTCCTCTGCAAAAGCTGCAAGTATTCCGTCTCACTGAGCCAACTCTTCAGCCCTGCTTTTGGTAATAAGATATTTTTGAAAAATCTTCAGGGGAGGTGTCGCTAGATGGTTGGGAGTATATCAATATACAGATTTCAAAAAGTGTTTCAATGCATGCTAAATTGATTTTTCTTTCTTTTTCTCAAATTTAAACATTATTGAAAGTTGCATGCATGTGAAATATATTTGAGCCATTTTAGCTCTGCATCTTCCCTTCTAACACAAATAGAAAACAATACTTAAACATTTAAATACTACTTTCTATGTTTTCCTAAACATAGATCTTATGAGTTCATTGCCGTGCTCTGAATGAGGATGATTTCTTAGGACATCTCAACAACAACAACAACAAAATCCAAAACAAGCCCTCATAGATGCAGTTTTGCAATTTAAAAGCTGTTATTTTATATATTAAAGTTGTCCTTATTTTCCTATATGTCTTTTAATTCTATACTGTAGTCATTCCAAGGCTTCCAGTAGCTGATGATTTGTTCTTTATTATTATTACAGAAATCAGGTTCCTCCAAGAAGGGAGATTTGGGTTGTCTATCTTTTTGTGCCTGAGCTCATGTCTTAGCGGGTGATTCCAGAGTATTATGCAATCACATATAAGTCCTTAAAAGACATCTATACTCTCTCTATTTTTATTGAATGAGCAAAGCAATCATGATTTTCTGAAATACCATCTTAAGATATGTGTAAGAGCACATATTGTAGAAAACAATTTTGATATTTAAAATTTTAAGTTGTCATTTTCTTCAAAAGTCATGAATATATTTATGTTAATTCACATAATCATCATGATTTCATATAATCAACATGATTCCTATTCACAGAGCATAAAAATCATCCCCAATGACTGATATAGATACAGAAATATTCAAAAAAGACATAGGGTACTTTCCCAGCCATTTTTAGTTGTGTCACTCTGTGTAGACAAAGAGAAATGGGTACAAAGATACAGAAATGGAAAAAATTATACTTACAGAGAACTCACGCTCTCTATAAATTGATTATAGAATGATAATATTATCCTTTGAAATTTTTACTCTCCCCACATCAATTTTTTTTCTTTCAGAATAACCAACATCCTGTTATCCTGCCTATAAACTCTGAGGCAGAATGATGACATCACAGACCACATGACTTCTTCTATATGATTTCATTTATCATCCCTTTACCTAACAGCTGCTTTAAACTCAGCTATATTTAACACTTTTTAAAGGATTTATAGCACCACATAGCTACCAATGTCTATGAAGAATGTTAAACTATTAGTCTATGTTTATGTGTAGTTGTCCAAATGACTTCTTCCTAGTGAAACTGAAACAACAGTCAGAAATCACTATTAGATATTCAGCTCATATTTCAAATCTACCTGTACAGTTTTCAAACACCATGTGGGTGTTCATCTCATTTCACTCTTTTTCCTTTTCCCTTGCGACTGAACCTATCTGGAACAGATCATATATATGTATGTATATATTTCTCCACATCATTTCATATGATATCTAGTGTCAGATTAAATAACAGTCTCTTATTATTGTTAAAAAAGAACAAAGCAACTATTATCTTAGAACATCCACTAGAGTTTATAGACTGTATGTTATAAAACAGCTTTGTTTGCTTATAGCCCAACTAACTTTTATTAAATTTAGTTCTTATACTTGATATTTGCAAGGAAAAGCAGAATGCTTCACTTACATTCCATGTTAATAGACTCATTGGTTCTACCAATTTGTAAGAATGTTGCTTCAAATCACCATGTTCTCCCCAAATATAAAGCATAGGGAGCATCAATATTTTAATAGTTTATTTACTTAAGAGAAAGTATATTTAATGTGTATGTGTGTTTGCATGTGAATATGGATGTGTGTGTGTGTATATATATATATATATATATGCATATATATCCCAAGAGAGATGTAATATATTATATAATTGTATATTTATTATATGATTATATTATTATATACATATATATAAACAAAACATGGTGTCTAACAGTTGCTCCATATGGTCTTATCACAGTGACAGAATCACTGTTAGCTTGAATAAGCATCAGTACACTGAACAAAATAACCAGCAGCCTTGCTGTGTGAATAGTTTCTAACATTTTCCAGTCCTTTATCATTTTTAGACTCATATCTTTGGTTGTAAATTTCTTTTCCTCTTCCTCATAATGATGCACCATTTTAATGAAATGATCAGTGGTTTTGTGTCCTTGTAAGGATCAAAAACTATCTTAACCATTCCTAACCCTTTCTTTCAGAAGGCCTGCTTATGGAAGTCTATACAACCAAGGAGAAAGATATTCCTTATGATCACCATTTACTTAGACATTATATACATATACATATGCATATACATATACACATACACATACATATACATACACACATAAATATATATATATATTCCTGAATAATTTTTGTAAAGTGTAGTTTACAAATATGATTGAAATACTTCTGAAAAGAAATGAAACCATATCTTCGTGGCAGATTTCTGATATATATTCATTGAATGAATACAGAATCCATTAAAACATTTCAGCTCATAATAAGGTATTTGGCACAAATCATCAATACATACAGCTATATCCTTTCGCTGGTTATTTTCTGAAAACATTATTACTTATAAAACTGTGTTTCGAGTGTTAATGATGCTTTCTAAATTCAATAGGAAACATCCCTCAGATTAGATTGTTCTATTATCTATCTAATCAAATTTCCCAGGCGATACCTACAGAATTCTGTTTAAAACCAGTAACAACATCAGCTGTGATCTCATTGCTTCATGGGAATATTATGTGAGATAATAATGTAATTCTGTTAAACCATTTTAGTTCCTTGAAGACAAGTGCTCAATAAAAGAAAATAGTAACATATTTATCTAGAGACCACATTGCTCTTTGCCTGTGAAGTCCTGGTTAGGGAGGTATCATTTACACATCAACATCTGCTGTTGTGGATTGGTGTGTACTTCAAGAATGAATGCAAGGTGCAAACTTTCATGATCTACAGATTTTCATTGGTTATCTAAGTTGCTTCTCACTTAGATTATTATTGCCAGTATTCAGTAAGGAAGCACTAGGCCCAGGGAGATGTAGTATAATGATACATTGCAATGGGATGTAATTAAGAATTTCTTCTATGTGAACTTTAAATTAAGATGAAGTCTTAAAACAGCTGTGTGCACCTTTGATTTTAATATTTTCTTTTCATTGCCCCAGATTCAATGAAACCTTCTAATTAGTAATGTGTCAAGCTCTGCACATTTCCTCCAATTCTATGACACATTACTAATTCCTAAATTTTTCTCACATTTAATAAAAGAGAAACCATGCTAACACCCATGCTTGTGACAAAAAAAAAAAAAAAAGAATAGCATGTACCTTACCTTCTAGTAAGGAATGACAACGTGAAGTTTCCCACCTTCGCAAAACCATGATAAACATCTATGAAAGCCAAAATAATTTGGAAATAACTGTTTAAAAATGGGAATGACTCGCTAATTGTTAGCATGTCACTTTTTGTTACAGTCCTGACATAACACATTGTATTTTGGTAATTCTAAACAATTAAGAAAATCTCAATGAAGTTATAATGATTCACAGCTTAAAATTTTTCTTGAAAAAGAGAATGAAATTACAGGCTATTAAATACACACCTAGAATAGGCCTGAGTATTTGAGTTTAATAACCCATTGATTCAAGAGTAAAAGGAAATTTGAAAGTGTTTTGAACTATCAAGAACTAATTACTCACAGAAAAAGTTGTGTTTTATCTACTTAGAAATGAACATTCGAATTGAATAGACAAATCATGCTGCAACTTATGGAATTCACATAAATAAAACTTGACATCTACTTAAGGGATATTCAAATTCCCTAAGTTATTTATTCCCCTGAGTAAAGTATCTCGGTTTCATTAAGTGTCCTGTACTTTAATTGATCCTTGGAATTGATACTTGCACAATTGCAAATATTGCTCTAGGTAAATTCTTTTGTCCTCTGATGGTAAAAAATCCATTTCTAACTCACCAATTTCAGACAGTTCCCTACTTCTAAATACAATTCCCTACTTCTAAAGCTGGTGATATTTGAAGATAAAGGTCTCCTTGTTATGGATGAGTAGATTTAACTCATTCAGTATATGTAAAAGAATCGTTGAAAACCTCTGAATGTGTTTGTGAGGATTTTTTTCCCTTCCTGGATTGCTTCAGGATTTATCTGAAACAAGTGTGTTTTATCTCGAGAGGTGTATTACAAAAATGGCAAGCTGAAAAAAAGCAACAAAATCAATTTTAAGATTAAAAAAAAAAGCCCACTCAACTTTAGCAACTGGAAATTAACACAAAAGAATGAACTAATTATTCATTAATGACACACTTCATCATAAAACTTGTGCTTCTTTTTTGAATAGTAAAAATCTTATTAAATGTATTTCTTTGTATCTATGTGAGATATTATGTATGTATTGCCCGTGCGCGCGCGCACGCACACACACACACACACACACACACACACACACACACACACACACACACACACGCCCATATAAAATCCATAGAAAACAGTAACTAAATTACGTTGTGTGTAAAGCATGTGAATTAGGTGAAATTTGAAGGTACTTAATTTTGGTGAGAAATAGATGGTAAGTAAAAACATATCAGAGATTAAAGAAATACAATAACAATGCAGTGAATAAATTAATAACTTAGAGGATTGAGAATAAGCTTAAATGCCAGATACTCATAGAGTGTTTTTTCTCCCATAGTGAACTAAATTTCATCTATTTTTTCTAAACCTCTATTTCTTGAGGACTAGGTACTTGTGTTTGGAAAGAGTAGGTGTGTGAAACTAGCCAATAAATACTGGTAGATTGTAATCAAATGAAATAAGTAACATAGAGGCTGAACGAGAGGGCTGTCTGTTGCTGTGATATAGTAGCCTGACAAAAAAAGCAATTTATGGTAGGAAAGAATTTTTCTCAGCTTACAGATTGCATTCCATCATTTAGGGATGTCAAGGAAAGAACTCACACAGGAACTTGAAGCAGACGCTATGGAAAGATCCTATTTGCTGGATTGATCTCTCATGTTCAACCAGTTCCCTTATACAATCTAGAATCAACTGCCCAGGGAATGGTACCACTCACAGTGACATGGGCCATTGATTAACAATAAAAACTATCCCATTAAAAAAAAGATAATCAACACATAGAGGCCAATTGGATATAGGCAATACTTGAAATGATATTCCATTTCTGAAATGATTTCAGGCTTGTAAGTTGACAATCAAAGGAAAGTATAACAGTGGTCTCATGTTTTAGAATTAATTTTTTAACAATGAAGAAATAAAAAGATGAAGCTTTTCTGAGATAAAGTAAATTATGATAGTGGCAGTAGAGATGACTGAGGTAATATAATGATATTAGGAAGTACAGACAATAATTAAAATAACCAATTGATTATAGACAAAAAGAAAGATGTACAAAGACACAGAACTTTAAGAATTGGAGATGGATGAGACAGCACACGGTGTTTTTTAATCTAAACCTGAAACCTCTCTCCAGCTACATCTGAACAAGAGCTATGAAAGGATTTGTTCAATATTTTGGCCCAAATTATTCATAATGTATCTTGTTCCAATAATTCACAAGAAAATGTGCTCAATGAAATAAATTTAAGGGTAGCATGTTAGGAAATAAAGCAATCAAGTTTGGCATTGTATAAAATATTTATATCACATAAAAATTCACTAAGGACTACATCATCTAGTTATCAAAGGATGTATGGTAGATAACCTCATCATCATGACTCTCCCTTAATATGTGTTCAGTTCAGTAGAGAAATACAAATAAAAACCTACATTCCATGATTCTGCATATATTGAGCCAGAGCATTAAACTAACACAGTTCAAAGCATATACTAACTTCTTATATTGACAAACAACTGGAGTGATAGACCTGAATACAAAATTTCCAGAATCCTAAAAATTTTAAGTAAGATCATGGAGCTGTTTTGGTCCTGGGTTACAGCTTGCTCCTTTTTCTAAATACACAGAGCTTTATACTAAAGCAACCAAGGGCCACTAACTCATATATTCAGCTTTTGTCTATTTCCTGCAATTTTGTATCGTTTATCAATACTAATATTCAAGAATGTGAATATCTACTGAGTAGAATATTCTCACTAGGATAGAGGTTATCCTGGACTGTCATAACTTTGAATCTACTCGAATATCTAATGCTCATTCTATTGAGATCCTGATCCTCCAGCTCTCAGAGTCCTGTCTGGAAAGCAGAGTGGGTCCTGGGAGGCTGTCTTCTAGCCTTGGTGGGAGAACAATTTTGCTTACTGTAGTGGTCCTGATAGATTCCAGATAGGTTGAAGAAAAGATTCAGACTCTATCAAGAGAGAAAATGAAAGAGAAGAGATGGGAAGGGGGACACACACACACACACACACACACACACACACACACACACACACACACAGAGAGAGAGAGAGAGAGAGAGAGAGACAGAAAATTCAGAAATGTGATGCACCAGTTCTTAAGAAGCTTTAGTTAGACTTTCCAACTTGATTTCTGTGAAGATATTTATTTATTTATTTATAAATGAATATAAGATAAATAAATATAAGAACTATTTCTAAATAGTTCTTGGAAATGATTTGAAGTACTATACATTCCTGTGATCACATAATATATACTTAAGAAATAACAGGGCTGAGTGGACAAAGAGTAAAGTATAATAAGCTATATTGAAGGTCCCTCAAATTCTGTAAAAGCAGGGATGCTCTAGAAAGACCACATGTTACCCCAGCATGCTTTATGTTCCTTTTCCTTTTGTTTTTGAACTCCCAGCATACAGAGCAAACTCATCTTTGCCACAGTAATTCTGGGTCCCATGCTTTGCCATCCATAGAGCAAGGTAGCTGACCACCCAGAAGAAACAGCAGCTCTGCGTCCAGAGAGAGATCTTGCTTCAGTAAGTATGGACTGGAGATGACTCTACATACAGTGGCACACAGGAACATGTGCACACATGCATGAACATATGCACACTCATCACACATTTATAAGTAAAAAATTATTGAAACCATAAGAATATTCTAGAAATAAAAATACCACATGAATTAAGACTACAGCTCATGATTATACTAATTTAAATGGAAAGATTCTATTTATAAAAATGAACATGGTCCAAGAATGTGGAAACAATAAGAAAAATTTTTCTAAGTTTATCAATCTTCTATGTTTTCATTCCCCCTTGTCTTAATTCTAAGTATTTAAAAATTATCTGCATGACTCAAATATTGTATTCTAAAGTATTCTAGCATGATTACTGCCCATTTTCTCAAATATAACCTTTTAAAAGTACTCCTACTTTCCTTCACTCTTACAAAACCTATATCTGGCTTTTTTCACAGGGAAAACTTACACATGAATTCACCCTAACAAACATCTGTGAAAACCAAGGCAAACGAGGGCAGAATTCAAGAAACAAATAAGCAAACACCAGCATTTCTCAATCCCACCAAGACTCCTTTCTTGAGACCTCAACAGATGGCAAAGCATGGGACCCAGAATTACTGTGGCAAAGATGAGTTTGCTCTGTATGCTGGGAGTGCAAAAACAAAAGGAAAAGAAACACAAAGAAATGGATCACATCACTTGGGTAAATGAACGTTTAAGCTTCCTAAAACCAGATACACATAATTCTGCAGGCGTTACTGAGTGATGTGAGGAATCCATTAAGCATAATGGGCCAAATCTCGCTGGAAAACCTATAGAAAATGTGAAAACAGATGATTGGGATCTTTTCATTGGGGGAGTAAATTGTGCAAATGGAATAAGGGGAAAGGAGTAAACTGTAAAAACGAAATGTCTGTTCCAAGACCCAATAAACCTAACAAATTTATTTCAACATAATCAAGAGAGGCTGCGTACTAAATAGAAATGGTGCTAAGAAGAAGGAAGTGGGTAACCTCTAGAGAATTAAGTACACTCCAGAACAAAAGAAGCCACCATTAGAATAACATGTGCATATCACAGCCGGCGCCTCATAAATAACTAATGTACAAAGAGGAGCATGAATGACACAAAGCAATCCTGCTCAGAAAGAGAAGAGAATATTTATGAAAGCAAAGAATTACCCATGTATGAGGAGCAGGTTGAACTCAAGGTACACAGAGAGGAAACAGAGATAAATGATTAAGCTAGCCTGTTGCAATCTTCCAGTTTGTTCTGCCAGAGGAAACTAGAGCAGAGTAAATGCTTTCTTACAAAATAGATTACTCACTCCCAAAGCAATGGAAGCCATTAGGGCAACATCTACCATTACCCTAAGGCTAATTGTAATTATTCGGTATAGACCTATGAAAACAATATAACAAATAAAGAATTATATACAAATTTTTCTTTCAAAATTAGCTCCTTCAAAATTAGCTTATAAAACTGTCATCCCTCAAGGAAAGGATCTCTTAATTCCTTAATACGAGCAAGTATTTATCAAACATCTGTTGTACTTGGCACAAGGGAAATATCACAAAATTAAAAAATAAAAGAACTGTACATTTTAAAAGGTTATGCTACCATTTGTTTGGATTCATAACGAACATATACTGCAATGTTCATGCTAAGTATCAAAAATACAAACGATTCTTAGGCATTCAATTTTGTGTTTGGGGCTAAGGGTTTTTTAAATCTCATCTCCAATAGCCTAGATAATTGCATCACTTCAAAGTATGTATTGAATTTCCGGTCTTTATTGTACTAGCAGGTGGGGCCCAGCTGTAAGGACAGAGTCTTCAGAGCTCACATTTGAACTCATGAATGAATCCCTACAGAGAACACCTACATCCTCCTCAGCAAGCATACAGCAAGACTGCACCAAGAAGAAACTAAATCCAGTCTATGAATGTAATGAGTCTTCTGCAGTTAGACAAGACAAACTATAGAAGGAAAAGAGCCCAAGGAAAAGTTTAAAATCAGAGACCCACCCTTTTGCTCACTCTGAAATTCCTAAAAGCTATCAACCGGAAGTCATACTACATACTCAGAGAACCTGGTGCAGACAGCCTCACACTGACTGTACGTGTTGTTTCAGTCTCTGTGAGTTCCTATGAGCTTTGCTCAATTAATTTAAAGGGTCTTGCTTTCTTGGTGTCCTCCTCGTGGGCTCTTACTCTCTTTCCACTCCCTCATCCACAGGGATTCCTGTCTTCTGAAGGGAGGGTTTTGGTGAAGATATCATATTTAGGGTTGAGTATTCCAAAGTTTCTCAGTCTGTGTAATGTCAGACTGTGGGTCTCTATCTTTGTTCCCATCTGCTGCAGCACTGAGGCTCTCTGCTGATGGTTGAACAAGGAACTGTTCTCTAAATACAGCAGTATGTCACTAGGAGTCATTTTATCACTAGATTTTTTATCTTATATTTTATTTTCCTATATTTAAAAACAACGAATCAATGAACCAATGAACCAATGAAAACCTAGGGCAAAGATTATAAACAGAATTGTCACTTACGTCTGCTGGGAGAGGGAAAATCAGTATTTTCCAATACAGTGACATTAGTTATATCAACCACTCCAGGACAGGCCTCATGTTCAGGAGTAGGTGACCAACATATAATAAATTCAACAGGTTTAATTTTCCTTATTTTTCATGTGCTTTTATTTGATTACAGTTTGGTTGATTTTTGGTTTTGATTTTGTTTTAGGGGAACTTTATTGTGTTCTATAAGGTTTTGGGGTTGGGAGGAAAGTTGTTATATTGGGATTTTGTTTGATTTTGAGAAAGAATATAAAATTGGATGGGTAGGGATGGAGAGAGGATCTGAAAGGACTTGGGTAAGATAAAATGATTAAAATATATTTAAATTTTAAAACATCCTAAATAATAAAAACATACTTAAAAATTAAAATAAACGGATAATTGATCTTACAATAGACACTAAAATATGTTAATGTCATGATCTTTGGCATCCTAGAACACTGACAGTAGCCAACAGACCTGCTAACCCCATTGTTCCCAGACAGCTGCTAATGGGCAGCTTATAGCTTTTCCATGCTGAAGGATTTCTATTTAACTGAGACTGTAGAAGATGGATAGATTGTATTGCAAAGAGTGAAATACAGTTAGAATCCTCTCCTTAATGATTAGTAGTTACACTCATTCTAATGGCAAGCAACATTGGAATCCTGATGATCTCAACACTATCTTGAACATGCTGCATTCAGAAATGATTCAATTGTCTTCACTGTTGAAAACCTACCATTTCCCAGCATCCCAGAGAAAAATGCAAAGTGAGATGATATTATTTCTGGTGCTTGAAACTATGTACAATGATGCATACTTGCACACACACATACACACACACACACAAAATAAAATTTTAACTACATCTACTGAGAAATCTATTTCTGATGATAAACAATCTCCAAAACCCATTTAGCAATAGTTTTGAAGCAACATTCAGTCTTATTCTTACACACTATATTATGATAGGCATCATTATTCCCACAGCAATATCTAACATGTCTTAGATGATAATATTCTAACTTTCTTTAAACCATCCCTCCAATAACTAACTAGATCAAGGCCTTCTGAATATAGGCTTTTATTTTTTTAATTAATATGTTTTCATTGGCTCTTTGAAAATTTGTTTATTGTGTTTTGCTCATTTCAGCCTTTATGATACTTCCTCAACCCAGAGAGACTTATGAGAAAGCTAAGTATTATGGAGCAGAAACAATTTAGTAGATAAATGCACATACCTCTAATTCTAGATGGAAGGTCAAGTTCACATTTCACAGGCTTGAATAGCAAATGGTTTACCTATTAGCCTTTACTGATAGGGGAAAGAGCAGGATCAATGGCACAGCTAACCCAGTCTCTCCAGAGTGTAACCTTGTAGCTCTGGAGACCATTTACAGTGCTTCTAAAACATCATACATATTTGTAATCAAACAAGGGAATATCAGAACAAAGTAAAGGAGGTGTCTTCAGTGCAGGGCACATAGCGAGAATTGGGATGCTCTGCTGAAAGTACAAAAATCGGCTCAGAGGAACTGAATTCTGGGCTTGGTCTGCTGCTTCCATTCTCTAGGAAATTTGATAGGTCACTCAACAGTAACTTCTTTTGTCCTGTGTGAAAAACAGTACATTTTATTCTTCTCAGTACTACAGAAATAATAAAGTTTGCCACTAGTGTGAGAATATTGAAACAAATGTAAATTACCCTAGAACCATCACATCATGTCTTATACAAATTATTAACAAATTTCATTGATTTTAGTGCCAGACTTTTACAGGGCAATTGTGAGACACTCTTGACACTATTCCACCATGAACTGGCTTTAGATTCCGACCCAATCAAGTCTCTCAAGGGAAACTCTGCTTTCCCATAAAAATGGAATTTCCTTGCCTGAGTTAATCTCCAGAGAGGAAGTGCTTGGTTTTTATTATGGGCATATATTGAAACAGTCTCGAAAGTTTTATTCTGAGAACAAAATATTGAAAACTTACTTTAAAGTAGGTGCACTTTGACTTGCATGTTATAAAACACCAAAGTTTGAGTACACTGAGATTCTGTCAAGAATTCTTCGTCTGAGACATAGTATCAACCAAGGTTTCTGACAGGATTACTGCCCTAGTTCACACAAATACATTCTAAAATTGCAAGTGACAGTTGTCTCTGCTGCCAACTCAAGTATGTTTCAATGTTCATAGACTCTTATTGCTACAGAATGGAGCAAGCCATTTTAATTAAATTTGCTAAGCCCGGACAATCATGTGATGCTCAAGATATAACTAAACTCTGTCAATTTGTTTTGTCATTGCTGTTAAATAAATAAAAAATTTGGGCACATTACAATGTATTTCTATTTAAGAAATAGTTCTTTTATTGTTGAGTTGGTAAAATGACATTGGTGTTTTGCTAAAATCAACTGTTTTCAAAAGAAGGTGAAGATGAGAAAAAGATAATAGACATAATATTTAGCAAATAGTTATAGCAGGAAAGATGAAGGACTCATTGCAACTTGTTCAACAGGGAGGAGTAAGCTGGATGCTGATTCAGCATTCAGACAAGGGGAAAAAACTCAGAATTGTTGAAGAACTCCGCGTCAGCTCAGAATCAGGAAAACCAGTCACTACTTCTGAAGGCAGGGAAACATGGTAGGGTGAGAATAAGCACAGAATCACTTGTTAAAAGTCTATTGAAGAAGCTACTAACTCTCACAATGACTTGGGAGTGTATCTAACATTCTAAGAGAGAGAAAGAAACACAATGGCAAGCTTATGTTGAAAATTATAATTATAAAACCACTTCTTTTGAGGATTCAAGAAAACTGAATGTTAAGTATGTATGCCTCCACAAGGATACTAAGTTGCTTTCTATAAAATATAGGTGCCTCAATATGATATCATATTGACCTTGATATTTAGATATCCCAGAACAGTGTTATGATATTTTACATTAAAAAAGAATGGGAGAAAAAAGAAAGGCAAACATTGAAAGAAAAAGAAAGGAGGACATAAAATTAATTAAAAGAAAACCTGTATTGAATGTTGAGTGGTTAGAAAGAAAATGGCTTCCCTAGGCCCATAGGGAGTGGTCAGGAGATTTGGTGGTTTGAATAGGTTTGGCCCTCATAGATTCCTGTATTTGAATGCTTGGTCCACTACTAGGAGTTATAGCCTTGTTGGAGTAGGTGTAGCTTTGGTCAAGAGGGCACATTTTCAGCTTTCCTATGAATAAGCTCTTTCCAGTGTGAAATGAATCTCCGCTGGGCTGGCTGCCTTAGGATCAAGATGTAGAACTTTCATCTCCTTCACCATGCGTGCCTACAGGCTGCTATGCTTCCTACTATGGAGATAATGGGGTAAACCAGCCTTAGTTATGAAGAGACACCATGACCAAGGCAACTCTTATGAAGGACAACATATAACTGGGGCTGACTTATAGTTTCAGAGGTTCAGTCCACTATAATCAAGATGGAAAGCACAGCAGGGCCAGGCAGGCATGGTGCTGGAGGAGCTGGGAGTTCTACATCTTCATCCGAAGGCAGCCAGAAGACTCTCTTCTAGGAAGTTAGGATGAGGGTCTCAAAGTTTGCCTCCTAGTGGCATTTTTTTCTTCAACAAGGCCACATTCTCTCCCAAAGTCCATACCTACTAACAATGCTACTCTCTGGGTCAAGAATATTTAAATCACCATATATCCCCAATTGAATGTCTGCCTTTATGAGAGTTGCCTTCACAGTAACAAAATCCAAACTAAGACAGGAAGTGTGACATTGTTGTAGAAGAAGTAACATTGTTGAAGGAGGTTATGTACCTAGGGAGTGAGCTTCGAGCTTTTACATGCTCGAGCCATGCCCTGTGCCAATCTTTTACTATTGCCTGTAAATCAAAATGTAGAACTCTCAGCTCCTTCTCTAGCACCATGCCTGTCTGTATGCCACCATGATTCCCAACATGAACTTTAAGCCAGTCCCAATTAAATGGTTTTTTATAAGAGTTTTTGAGGTCATGGTGTCTCTTCACAGCAATAAAACCATTATTAAGATGCTGTTTGCTGTAGTTTGGAGAGGTCTTGAATCTGACCCCATAATATTCCTGTCTTGAACAGACTCCCACTAGACAACATTTTAAAGGAGAAGAGTTAACCTGAGTACAGTGTTCAGAATTGCGACTTTTTCAAGTAAGGTTAGAGCGGTGCCGCCATGACTGAAACCTGGTGGTGTGTTACGGAAGAAGAACATAAATACAAATGTGTGCACAGTGATCTTGTTAGCCATCTTGCTGTCCTGCAGTGTCGAGGAAATATGGCAACAAAAACACCAGCCACCAATAGAACACCTCAACCTCACACTTTGAGAGCAATGAGCTAATATAAATTTCTTTGCTATCATGCTATCATGTAACTATATACTTAAAAAAATTAAACAAATACTGTATTGGGTCCTCCATCAGTCTACTTCATTAGGCTCGTGATCTATCCCTGGCACCTATTTATTTTCTGCTTAGAATTGACTCAGGACAAAGATTAGTTATAATGTCCCAATAGTTAAAAACTCCACACATTACTGCACAGAAGTCATTCTGTTCCTGATCTCCCTTGGAAGAAGATTAAACCAAGCCCTACTCAAGAGACCATTTCCTTATTTATTTTCTGTACTGAACCTGTGCCTCTGCCACCTCTCTCCTTTAAAGTGTGCTTATTCAAGATCTTAAATCTCTCTCCTATGTGTTGCTTCTAGAGGACTTAAATTAAGACTTTGCTTGATCTACTTAAATGGGTTGAGACATTACATCTCAGAAAGCCATAGAATTACTCTCCAGGAAGTTTTTCATTGGTTACAAAAAGGAAACTATTAAGCTATACCTGCTGTGTAATATTTACCCAGTCTACTCATCTACTAACTGTAATTCAGGGATTCCCATGTGTGGAAAGATCTTTCACTGTAAGGGGAGTTTCATCAAATACATTTTCTTGACATCTAATCTGTCCCAGGTCAAGGGCAGTCCAGATTGGCCAAGAAGGCTAGCGTGAGTAGTAATACCAGGCACGGTCTCCATCTTATAAATAAGAACCACACAAATCAAGGTGAGTCATGCAAATAACACCAGGCCACTGCTGGTTCTAAATGTTTCAATTAATAATGGTAATCACAGTTTACAAAATTTGAGTAAAAATTTCTCTCTATTTTGCAACGTAATGGTCTAGGTTTTGTTGTAATAAGATGGTACATGTGTAAATGATTTTCTAGTCTTGGGTTCTAGAAGTTTGCCATTCCCCACTTCCTAGAACAATGTTCAGATCTCTCCAGGGAGCCTGGAAACAAATAAGTCATTCATTTTTCTCTCTCATTGCATTTTCCTCTTCTGTCATCGAGTTCACTTCGATCACTCTCCAAGGGCTTATAATCTTCCTCTCCTGTCTTCTCACTTCACATATATTTATGAAACTGCCCATTTTTCTGCACAAGACATATACCCTTCTGGAAGGTCTTCTTTTGATTTATGTATGTGATTTTTATCTTATATTGGTGATATTGATTTAGATTTCTGATTTAAGCTTTTGTATTCTGTACACCCTTTAGAGTTTCCCCACAGACATCTATCATGTTCGTTTTTTTCTTCAGCTAATGCTTATTGGCGACACCCCCAATATCTAAATTCCTGTAAGTTCATAGAAATAGCTTAATAAGTCACCACTATCCATGTGGCATTTTTCTTCATTAAATGAGGGACTCAGAGTACTCCATTTAACTGCGCAGAAGAAAATCAGTAGTGGTCGCAGAAAGCATCTGTCCTCATTGTTCATTTGAAACCAGTGGAGAACTTCCCATACTTCAGAGGAAGTGAATATAGGGTAGTTAGTGAAAGAATTTTCTTTGTTTAAAATTGTATTAATTCATGTCTGATTAAACTTTCTATTTTATATCAAAAAAGTCAAGAGAATTCGATTTTATGCTTAAAAGTCTATTTTTTCATCATATTTTTCTTATTCCTGAGAGTCTCTGATCACTCAGCTCTGACTCCCAGACTGTCAAATACCTGACTTGTGAGGTCAAATGTCAGTTGAGAAAAATGGCTAGTAGATTAAACAAAAACATATGAAAAACTAGTTAGAGAAAATATTTTTAAGGAAGCTGTAATTAAACACCATTACTTTCATGCACTACAAAACATTTATATCTCAAAAAATGCTATTGTCAGCATAATTAGTTCTTTTGCACTTTCCTATTGTTTGAGATCAGCAAGTATCTAAGACATAAGTGAATCCCATCATAATGGACCAACACATGCTAATCCTTAACATTTCTGTTGCCAACTATTAACAGGAAGAGATTCAGCCCAACCCACCAGGTTAGCTGGAGTGGGATGAATTGTGGGTCATCGGAAACAATAGTTCTCTCTTGTTCTTGATATTTGTCTTCATCCTGACCCTTGCTAGGCTGACCTATTTTGTCCTTTTAAAAAGTGATTGTGTCACAGAATCCTTTAGTTTCTCTTTTTTCCAAGGTGACTTTGCTAGTGAAAGTTTCCATGCTTGTTTATACTCTATATACTGTAAACACAATGTTTTTTTTCTATTTCTAAATGTTTGCTACAATATTTTTGAATCCATTCCCTGGATTGTTTCTTCCTTTTCATCTTGACCTTTGCCACACTCTAGCCCTGAACTACAACACACTTTGAAGCCTTTTCTTATCTTTGTTCTCACAGAGTCCGCATCTGGACTGCATCTCTTACTTCCAACTTTCCCCCTAGGCTTCTGCTATCTACGGGTCTTCTTCATCATCTCAGTATTTATTTTTGCCACAGACATATCTCTCTTCTTTAGTGATACTGATGACTTCATTTTCATCGATTTTCTACTCCCAAGTGACTTTTCTACTTGATATACTACATAAACACAATCGTATATTACTTGATATACTACATATACACAATTGTATATTACTTGATATACTACATATACACAATCGTATACTACTTGATATACTACATATACACCATCGTATATTACTTGATATACTACATTTGCACAATCGTATATTACTGAAAGACTCTCACTCAGTCACACCAAATAGGTGATACGAAATGAATCCAGGGTCTCTCCAGGAAAAAATATGCTTCTACTTAATGAGCTATTTCTATAACCCTCACTTGTATCTTTTAATATGATTTTTAAAGAAATTTATATTAACCTACTATGTTTCTATATTCAGACTCATTTGGCTCCAATTTTCTCACCATTGGGAGTAGAAAAAGAAAGCTAAACTTTAGAATCAGGTCTCAACAATTGGAATCCAGGACTGATGAGATGGTTCAGTGGTTAAGAGCACTGGCTGCTCTTCCAGAGATCCTGAGTTCAAATCCCAGGAACCATACAGTGGCTCACAACCATCTACAAGGGCTATCTGATACCCTCTTCTGAGATGTAGATATATATACAGCAGAGTACCCATACATTAAATTAAATAATATTTATATTAATTATAAAATTAAATGAAATTTAAAAATTGTAATCCCAAGTGATGTCCCCGGTAGATTTAAATCCCACTTGTTTAGCTTTCAGAGCCCATGAGTCTCTTTAAAATTGTACTTCCATATTTAAGTATTTCAATGATGCCTTTCCTTAAGTTTTCATCCTCCCCACCAACGTGAGACCCCACAAGGAAAACAAAACTTAAGAATTGAGTCTGCGTAGTTGCAATTAATGAGAGGGTCGTGCATAAATTTGCCTCATTGTACAATCACCAGTGACAGGAAATAACAGTGTGAGAAATCCAGACACATGACACACTTATTTGGGAGCTTCCCAAGAAAAATTACTCAGAACAGAAAGCATCCATCACGAGCCCTGGTCAGTTACTTTCAGTTCCGTGTGCTTATTCTTTCTTGGTATACTTCAATTATGTCACTAGCACAATAGTCTTTTAGACTATTGCTTCCAATATTCTGTCAGTGAACTACCTAGAAATAAGCAGGACAATCAACTCTGTTTTTTTCTTTTTGCTAATTTTTTTCTTCCATCTTTATTAAATGGGTATTTCTTATTTACATTTCAAATGTTATTTCCTTTCCCGGTTTCCGGGCCAACACTCCCCCTAACACCTCCCCCTCCCCTTCTATATGGCTGTTCCCCTCCCCATCCACCCCCCATTACTGCCCTCCCCCCAACAATCCTGTTCACTGGGGATCTGGCCTCTTTAGGTCACAAGATTATGTAAATATCCATAGGTGCTTCTCTCCCCTAGAAGCTGTAGAACCTGTAAATTGAGGATTCTGCCTCAGCTCTACTGAGCTGAAGAGAAGCCTAGATGAACCACTTCCCTCCTTAATCTAAACTTCCTCATTAAAGTTAATAGCTATTTGAACATTTCCCTACCGAACAATAGGAGGCTCACTTCACATTGATAAAGGATCCCTTGAGATAGTTATTATAAACAGTGAAACAGAAAGTCCAATGGGGGGTATTTAAGCCGTTACATCAGAGATTTGAGATGCTATAAGCTGGAAAATGTCATCCTTTCCCAGATTCTACCAGCTCTATGGAAAGCTGCAAAAATGTCTGAAGATTCACCCAGGGAGCTCATGGCAAATATAATAATTAAATGTAATATCTTTACGTATATGGAGTCGACTTTATAACTCATGCACACCTTCAGTTTATGGATGGAAAACACTGCACCACATGGCCAAATGGCCTGTCAGCTTTTCATCTGTACATCTAAACAGTATATCCTCATAATGTAAACTACCTGTTCATTTCTTCTGTATTGCATCATTCCCTAAGGCTTCTGGGAATGTGGAAAGTAATTTTTAGGGGAAGCTCAAACCAATTATAAGACTAATACATTTATTCTATTTTCTTAACCAATTATTTAACGTAACAACGTTGGGTATCAGGAAATCCCCATTCTTATTTATCTAAATATATCTAAATAGACCTTAGCTCAGTTTTCTGGAAGTGCACAAAGCCTTCTGGTCCTCAAATTACCTGGCAAAACTTTATCTCTTCTTGCTGAACAAGCTCTATTCCTTCAATAATTTATCATATAATATAATGTGGAGATTTTTAAGGAGCAAGAACTTAGCTGCTTCTCATTACTTATCTATATAGGACCCTAGGGATATGTCTAAGCCTAATTTTCATACCTTTAACAAATAGTTATGGAGAGATTAGTGCCCATTTCATAAGACCATTATACAATTTACTTGAGAGCAGGCACTTAAATCACAGTGTGCCTCTTGGAATGTATTGTGTGTGATTATTTAGGGTCCTTTGCAGGAAAATGGTGAGTTTGTATTCTTTCTTTAAACAGTGCTCAAATTTGAGCAAGTTACTTTTAAAATAACCTGACAGATACCACTCTTTTATTGTAACTGAAAAGCAAATTTTTCATCAATAATCACAGATTATATTGAGCTTAAACAAAACCCACTTTAAAAAAAACTGCCCAGCAGATTCCTTCTCTAAACCATAATATTCTTGGTATTTAACAGAGACTAAGAAGCCAGTGTGGAAGGTAAAAGTTCAACAGCGAATGAAATGAAGATGTCTCTGGCTCTGAATGTACAGTGCTCATCAAGCAAGGAGCACCAATACATATGAAAACATCTCTCAGTATGATGCATGCTATGTATAGTATAAGATGTAGAAAACAAATACACAAAAGGTATTTTAAAAGTTCAGACATAGTTGCCTAATAGTTTTACTTTAGAAAATGGTCGGAAGTTTTACTAAAAAGGTACATGATAGTGTTACTGATATGTCCATTCTCCTAGCTCTCTTTCTTCATTTATTCTTTTATCCAGTAAGACTTCTTTCAGTGATTTCTATATTCCTGGCACTAATTACTATAAATTTCTGTAGATAAATCAGTGATAGGCTCACTCCCAAAAGGCAAGCAAAATAGGAGTAGCAGGCAAGAGAACATTTCAGTTAGTAGTAGTAGTAGTAGTAGTAGTAGTAGTAGTAGTAGTAGTAGTAGTAGCAGTAGTAGTAGATTCTGAGTACAGTTTCTCTTTCTCTTCTCTCAGCCCCTCAACCTCCCCTCTGCTTGTCCCTATCCACTCCTGTTTCATTTCCTTTCAGAAAGGGGCAGGACCCTATAAATAACAACCAAACATAGCATATGAAGTTATAATAAGACTAGGAACTTCCCCTCATTAAGGCTGGAAGAGACAACCCAGTATGAGGAAAGGGGTCCCAAAAACTAGCAAAAAAGGTCAGAGACAGCCTTGGTTTCTACTGTTAGGCATCGTACAAGAAGACAAGGTTATACAACTAGAACATATACACGAAAGGCCTAAGTCAGTCCCATGTTGGCTTCCTGGCTATCAGGTCAGGGTCTGTGAGCCCAAATGAGCTCAAATTAGGTAATTCTGTGACTTTTCTTATGGTGTTCTTGACCCCTCTGGCTCGTACAATTCTACCTCCCCTTCTTCCAGAGCTCTAGCCAATGCCATTCTATGTGTCTCTAGTCCTGCTTCCCTCATCAGCTGCTGGATGAGCCTCTCTGATGACAACATGGTTAAGCACCAACCTATGAGTGTAGCAGAATACAATTAGGAATCATTTTATCATTTCATTGACATTTTGTTCCATTGTTGTTTGGTTCTGTAACGTGTGCCAAGGAATCAATTGATCACATTGACTGTGTTCACAATGAGGCTCTTCTGTAATCTGAAACAAGTCTCTGCATTGAGAAAATATAAATACAGAAAGTCAGATGAATTTAAAGCAAGAAAGAATAAATATGTCTTCATATTTTAAGAGTTACTTGTTATTTATCTAAAATTCATATTGCAGGGGATGTCGTGCTTTTATTCATTGTCCTAAAGGAAAGAACTGGATTAAACAGAAATTATACTAGCTTTAAAATCAGGAGTAAGGAAGAGAGGCCATGTGAGATGAGGATGCAGGAAGGCTAGAATGGCAGCAGTGGACAAGTCTAAATAGAGCTGGACCCAGAAGAGCGGACAGTGTTCTTAACTGCATTAAAAATTATTAAATTCAGTTATTTAAGTATTTCTATGCTGAATGGCACAATTTTCATTTTCCCAAGGTCATCCTACTTGCACCCTGAGAAATGATGTCAAGGAAACAACACAGAAGCAAAAAGAACAAGTCAATCTAGAACAGAAGAAATATAGGGCAAATACTTCTTAAGAGAGAAGTTGTACAAAACTTTGAAGCAGAGAAGTAAAGAACTCTGTGAATTCAGAGAACAGCCTGGAGGTAAGGGACAGAGTAGGCACAGGTTAAACTAGAAAGTGAGGCTGCAGCTAGTCTTTTAGGGAGCTTATACACTAAAGCTGTGACTTAATCCCTAGAAAGTGGTTGAAAGATTTTGAAGGGATAATCGTTTTGATCCAATTTCTCACTTTGAGAAAATGGTCAGGTTAGCCTGGTTTCCCCCCACCCCAAAATGTTAAGTGTGATAAAGTTAGTGATGATTGTGCAGTAAAATGAAAGCAAAATCAAATTATATAAGAAAAAAGTATTCATTTCTTTTGACAAATGATTCAAATTTGTGTTAAAGATGACCATCTATCCAGGCTCTAGAAATTTAAGACTAAGGTGTCACAGTGATCATTCTGAGTACAGAACAATCCTGGGACAAGGAAGAATCAGGACTTTGCTATGCTAAAATGTGAAAACACTTTCTTCTTCAACTCTACATGCCCAGATTCACCATCAACACCACCACCACTAACATTTATACAGTGCATTTATGTTCCAGTCAGAAATACTCAAAGAAACCTTTGCAGGAAGAAATTGTTCACAATAACCATTTTTAGGGATAAATACTCAGAACCAAAGTACATAACTACCATCGGTGTAATTGCTAACGTGGCTGTATTGCCCATTGAAATTTCTAGTAAGTGTATGAGTGTGGTCTCATTGTACCAATTCATATTCTTTCCTCCTCTACTCTCCCTTCCTTCTACTCTGTATTTCTTAAACAAGGTCTGAATATGTAGCCCTCGCTGGTCTGGAGCTTGCTATAGAGACAACGTTGCCTTCAAACATGTGATGACCCTATGGCCTCTGACTCCCAGAATCTGGGGATACAGACATGTGCCAACATAACTACCCTTCAAATAGATCCAATAATAAATAGTATCTCTCAACAATGTCAACAACAAAATGGGTGGACCCAATATCAGATAGACACCGAACAAAACATTTAAGATGAGAAACAAAATAAATATTGGTCATGAGTGCCTCTTCTCATGAGCATTGTGAATTGGTTTTCTAAAAGGAAACATCCATAGCAACACAGCAACCCGACCAAGATTTTTATGACAAATCAGGATCAATTCCTTTTACCATATGACCTGTACTTGAGAGGGCGCTCCATACCCAGTCACATGGAAATCAAGAACCACAGAGGCTGCTGCTACTTTCCTAGTGAAAAAAAATCACCAAATCTCTTAATCAAACTCATAAATTCTGATGTTTAATCACAATTGCCAACTTGATTTAACTAAAAAGGCCTAGGAGATTACTAAAGCACACCCCTGGGTATGTTTGTGAGAACTTTTTCAGAGATGTCAGCGAGAAATAAAATTACCCTGTCTGTGAGCAGCACCACCTTATAGGATTGAGAGAAAGATTAAATAAGAGGGGTAAATGGCTACTCCACTTTGCTTCCTGACTATCATATGTTTCTCTAATCCACCATAACTTCTGGGTCATGATGGATAAACCCTCTGAAACTATAAGTTTAACAGAAATTTTTTTCGTTTTAATTTAAAATTCTTTTTAAAACCATGACTATTCAAATGCAGGGCTCTGAAGATTTTGCAGCTTTGACCTTTCAGCCTCCTCCCTGACTAGAGTTCAGAGGATTAGAAGATGCGAGCTCTCCAGGGAGAAAAATAATATAATGACAATGTAGCATAACAATATCCAGCACTGTAACATATCCCGAATGAGCAGCACTGGCTGCTCTCTCCTGGCAGGAACCACCAGGTGTCTAATTGGACTTGAGACCCACTCAACAGGAGGGAAATGATGCAAAGTATTGGAAACCTAGACAATTACCTGATGTTAGTAAGGTCATGTATCTTAAAGGAGAACCATCCACCCCAACTTTATTAGACCTGCATAATTCCTAATTGAATTCTACATACTTAAGCTTAAAACCACAACTAAGTGCAGCTCTCACACATTATCGAAGAAGTTTCTCTTTGTAGTAGATGAAGACAGTTATAGAGAACCACACCTGGTCAAAATACAAAGATTGTTTGATGGTGGAAGAGTTAGTCCCAATGGCTACTTCTCCAACACTGTTGATGCATATGCTTAGGAAACATTGGAGAAGATGGAGGGGGGATCCTGCTGTGAGATTTTGTTTCCTAGAAATAACAGGTAAGCCACACCCAAGATATCAATACTATATTGTTGCCTGCACAAGGCTCAAACAATGACAACATTAATTGACATGATAACGTGGAACTAAGAAATCGTAAGGATCTCCACCCCTAGTTAAATAACTACAGGCAATTAATGACTGCCTGTAGAGAGAGAATTAATCTTCTCCAGAGAAAAGACTAATTGATTACCCAATACCATGTCGTCAGCTCTGAAATTATATACATAAAACAATACTAAAGGAAGACAGCAAGTTGTATGTTTGATGCATATTCATGCACATTTTATGAATATCTATCTTATATATATGCATAAAGAGGTCACAGATTTTAGAAGAAATATGTGGGAGGGGCAGAGGTAGAAAAGGGAAGGGGAAATTTTTACATTTTAAATAAAATTAAAAAGAAAAAAATCATCTCTTCTTTTTTTAGTACCAAGTGCTTGCACACCCATGCAATTTATATACATTTACTTTTAATATTTACATTTACATACCTAGCTTAGGCTATCAGTTTGCTGATAATTACACAGGTGAATAGAATGCATTCTAATCACATTCCCTCCCCCACTTTTGCTTATTCTCCTCATCCTGTCTACTCCACCCTCATATGCTTCTGTACTCTTTTCCATGTGTGGAGATCTTGTGTGTACTCATGACTGGGACAGCCCTGCTACATCCAGAGACAGTGTCATAGAGCTTCTTTCTACCCTTCCTGCCTATTTTAGGTGATGGCCGTGAAGGATATGATGTAGACACCTAGGTTAGGGCCAAGCTCTGAACAGCTGTTTGTTCTCAACATTTTTACTCCTTATGAATCTTTGCATTAGCTATCACCATCTGCAAAAGGAAGTGTTTTTGATACAGACTGAGGGTAGCAGAAATGAATAGATATAAACACACACACACACACACACACACACACACACACACAGAGTTAGCTACACATCTGTGTAGCAAATTATTACTAGTACAATCTCCCTTTGCGCTTCTGATTTCCCTGGACAGAAGCTTTTATTCAGGTTTACAGTAATGTCCATGTTTCCACTCCCATGGGTTAAGGCTCAATTCCAAGACAGAAAAAATTTGTCACTCCATAACTGTCATCCCACCACTGTACCAGTGGGTACATTTAGCTAAACACATCAGAAATATATTATACAAAAGCCCATAACTCTAGTCATCTGGAAGGAAGCTTCCAGTTGCTAATTCCCAGCTGTATTTCTCAGTGTCTCATATCCAAGTGTGTGGGATCTCTAGCTATAGAGTATATCCGGTGGCTATGCAAGAGTAATGATAATTTTATTATTTGGGGACAATTTAGGTGTCTCTGGCCAGCAATTCATAGAGAAGTATCCTATAAATGTCACTAGTAAACAAGGGAAATCTTCATTTGCCTACTGTTTATATCATGTATTTTGTCACAGTAACAATAGCTAATTTATACATGACATTAGAATACATTTTTGAAAATGTATCCAGAAACTGTTGTGAAAGAACAATTTTCTTTTTTTTCAGGCTGAAGGACCTTTATTTTTTTTTTCTAAGTCTGCTTTTATGCCAATTTAGGTGCATTCAGAGAATAGGGTTAGGTTTTTTTCCTTTTATTGGATTTTTTTAAATTTACATTTCAAATGTTATTGCCATTCTTGGTTTTCCCTCCAGAAATCCACTATCCCATTCTCCCCCAACCCCTGCTTCTATGAGTGTGCACTCCCACCCACCTACCCACTCCCTCCTGCCTCCCCTCCCTGGCATTTGCCTACACTGGGGCATCAAGCCTTGACAAGATCAAGGGCCTTTCCTCTCATTGATACCCAACAAGGCTATCCTCTGCTACATTTGTGACTTGAGCCATAGGTCCATCCATGTGTACTCTTTGAATGACAGTTTAGTACCTGAGAGCTCTGGGGTGCCTGGTTTGTTGATATTGTTGTTCTTATGAGGTTGCAAACCTCTTCAGCTCTGTCAGCCCTTTCTCTAACTCCTCCATTGGGAACCCCATTCTCAGTTCAATGGTTGGCTGAGAGCATCTGTCTCTGTATTTGTCAGGTTCTGGAAGTGCCTCTCAGGAGACAAATCTATCAGGCTCTTGTCATCATGTATTTTTTGGCATCCGCAATAGTGTCTGGGCTTGGTGGCTGTACATGGGATGAATTCCCAGGTGGGGCAGTCTTCGGATGGCCATTCCTTCAGTCTCTGCTCCACACTTTGTCTCCGTATTTCCTCCTGTGAGTATTTTTATTCCCCTTTCTAAGAAAGACTGAAGCATCAACACTTTGGACTCCCTTCTTCTTGAGCTTCATGTGATCTACAGATTGTATCTTCGGTATTCTGAACTTTTGGGCTAATATCCACTTATCAGTGAGTGCATATCATGTGTGGTTTTTGGGACTGAGTTACCCCACACAGGATGTTATTTTCTAGGTCTATCCATTTTGTCTATCCAATAATGTCATGAAGTCATTGTTTTTTATTGCTAAGTAGTACTCCCTTGTGTAAACGTATCACATTTTCTGTATCCATTCCTCTGTTGAAGACCATCTAGGATGTGTTCTTCTTCTGGCTATTAGAAATAAGGCTGCTATGAACATAATGCTATGATCATGTGTCCTTGTTATATGATGGAGGATCTTTTGGGTATATGCCTAAAAATGGTATGACTGGATCCTCAGGTAGTACTATGTCCAATTTTCTGAGGAACTGACAAACTGATCACTCTGCTTCAGTTCTTGTTTCCAAGTTCCTGCCTTGCATTTCTGTCTTTGCTTCTCTTCATGATGAACTATAAATTATAAGCTGATGTAAAACTTTTTCTCACCAAGTTGTTTTCCATCATGGTGTTTTGTTCCAGCACGAGAACACACCCTAGGACAAAATTTAAACAAATTTTGGGGAGCAAATAAATGTCAAAATTGACCATGAACTTGAAATGTAAGAGCCTTGCAGAGGTATGAAGCCTCCAAATCACTGTTAATATGTATGATCTACTGTGCTAATTTTCAATATGAAGGAATATTTTTCAGTAGAATAAGATTGTACTTTAAAAATAATGGAACTTGCTTAAATATTTTTAGTTAAAATAAAATGCTAGAATGCTTTAATAAAAATGATGGTTTTAATACATCTACCAGTGATTGGAAAGGAAAAATGAAAGAATCGTCAGTCAAAGCTGCCTAAAAAATATGCTAAAACAGACAAATGGAGGCTCTAAAGACCAATAGACAATCCCACTCTGTATAAGTGCATAATTGGAACACTAGTTTGTATAAGTGTATAATTGGGACACTAGAGGATAAAATGGAAGAATAAATGCAAAAGATTAGAAGGAATAATTCTAAAACTTTTAAAAGATTAATACTGAACTACAGTCTAGCTACCTAGGAGGCTAAGAAAATATCAATCAAGGTTTATGCCAAAAATATTAAAGGAATTAAAAAAATATTTAGTGAAAGCAAAACTGGTCAGAAATGTATCTACATAGAAAAAAAATGAGGGTGCCGAAGAAGGGAAAAACAATTTTTTGTTTCACATTCTAAATAGCCATTTAGAATAATACTATCAACAATGAATAAAAATACGTTCTGAATACTTGAAATAAATATTAAATCATATCATATGGGATGAAAGTTAAAAATATTTTTGTTACAAATTGCCTATACTTCAATGAGTGATATAATAATAATTTCCTATAGCGTTAGAATAATTAGAACTATATGTTGCAACCATTAAAACATTTGAAAGTTAACTCATTTGCAGGCAAAGAAGATAATAGGTAAGCAAGAACAGTTCTCCAAAGGACATAAGTCAGGACAAAGGAAAATTATAAAATATGGGAAAGTACAAACACAGGAAATATAAATCTTTCAAATTTAGTACATATTGATTCAATGACCCAGAAAACAATTCTAAAGCAATTATCAATGTTCAACCTCTGTTGAATATGAAATACACACACACACACACACACACACACACACACACACACAAAGTATGGAATAAGCACAGAAATGTTCCCTATTCACAGATAAGAAGAATCAGTACTACCTACCTGTGAATACTTCCTAAATTTAGCTCTGAATTCAATGGAATTTAATTCCAATTTTATAGAAACTTATTTTGTGGATATTTAAAAACTGATGAAATTTTCTAAGAAAAGAACCAGTAAAATCAATATAATAGTCAGAAGACTGACACTAAATATCTTGTCAGCATAAAGAACACAATAGATAGAAATTGTTCTACATAAATGTAATCACCTTAACTATGATAAAGGTGAAAAGAAAACAAAGATTCTTTCTAGCAAATGGTGGTTCAGCAACTCTGATTTTCTATGCAAATTTTCTATGCATCTAGATTCATAAGATCTGTCATATCCTGCAGGACAGTCAATGAGGGTGCTGAGTACAAAGAATTCACGGCCGAGGAATGCCGAATGGCTGAGAAAAACCTAAAGAAATGTTCAACATCTATAGTCATAAGGGAAATGCAAATCAAAACAACCCTGAGATTTCACCTCACACCAGTGAGAATGGCTAAGATCAAAAACTCAGGTGACAGCAAATGCTGGCGAGGATGTGGAGAAAGAGGAACACTCCTCCATTGTTGGTGGGATTGCAGACTGGTACAGCCATTCTGGAAATCAGTCTGGAGGTTCCTCAGAAAATTGGACATTGAACTGCCTGAGGATCCAGCATACCTCTCTTGGGCATATACCCAAAGATGCCCCAACATATAACAAACACACATGCTCCACTATGTTCATAGCAGCCTTATTTATAATAGCCAGAAGCTGGAAAGAACCCAGATACCCTTCAACAGAGGAATGAATACAGAAAATGTGGTACATCTACACAATGGAATATTACTCAGCTATCAAAAACAATGACTTTATGAAATTCATAGGCAAATGGAGGGAACTGGAAAGTATCATCCTGAGTGAGGTAACCCAATCACAGAAAAACACACATGGTATGCACTCATTGATAAGTGGCTATTAGCCCAAATGCTTGAATTGCCCTAGATGCATAGAACACATGAAACTCAAGATGGATGATCAAAATGTGAATGCTTCACTCCTTCTTTAATAGGGGAACAAGAATACCTTTGGCAGGGAATAGTGAGGCAAAGATTAAAACAGAGGCAGAACGAACACCCATTCAGAGCCTGCCCCACATGTGGCCCATACATATACAGCCACCCAATTAGACAAGATCGATGAAGCAAAGAAGTGCAGGCTAACAGGAACCGGATGTAGATCTCTCCTGAGAGACACAGCCAGAATACAGCAAATACATAGGCGAATGCCAGCACCAAACCACTGACCTGAGAATGGGATCCCCGTTGAAGGAATCAGCGAAAGGATTGGAAGAGCTTGAAAGGGCTTGTGACCCCATATGAACAACAATGCCAAGCAACCAGAGCTCCCAGAGACTAAGCCTCTACCCAAAGACTATACATGGACTTACCCTGGGCTCCAACCTCATAGGTAGCAATGAATAGCCTAGTAAGAGCACCAGTGGAAGGGGAAGCCCTGGGTCCTGATAAGACTGAACCCCCAGTGAACGTGATTGTTGGGGGGAGAGTGGTAATGGGGGGAGGATGGGGAGGGGAACACCCATATAGAAGGGGAGGGAGAAGGGTTACGGGGATGTTGGCCCAGAAACCGGGAAAGAGAATAACAATCGAAATGTAAATAAGAAATACTCAAGTTAATAAAGAAAAAAAAAAAGAGAGAGACGGGAAGAAGGATGCCAAGACAAGAGTCTGATCAAGACGACAGTTTTATTTTTTTCCCAAGGCTGAATTTATACCATAACATGGGTAACAGAGGGAGGAGGAAGTGTGAAACATTTACACAGGCCAAGGACACAATATTTGCGTGGTCATGGAATCGGTTGATGTTGACAGGATGTTAGAAAGGTAACAGGTTTGTCATATCTATTGGTCAACAGGATGTTGGTTTTTCAGAAAGGTTACAGGTCATCACATTGGGTATCTTGACGTCAGATGTATTTCTCAGCAAGGTCACAACTTTATCATATCATTATTCATCCTGACCACCAGATTTGTATTATTCTTCTGCAGCTGGCTGGGGATTTTCCATGAACCCAGTCATACTTAACACTAACCATAATAATATCAATAATGGAGGGTTCAAGAGCATCGCTCCCAACATAGATCTTCATCAGTATTGCTCCAAGTAGCCCATCAACTGACAGAGTATACAAAATAAGTTACAAAACTTCTATCTGATAAACAGTAACTTAGTATCTTGATTACGGTGATAGACCCTTATGTAAACTATCTAATAGATAATGGATAGTGCAGATTGCATTATAATCTGAGAGTATCTCTGACCTCTGAACATCATCATGAACAAAGTGAAAGGAAACATGAGAGACTAAGATAAAACATTTGCATAAAACTTACCTGATGACCGATTGTTATATAAAATATACAAAAAGCTTTTGAAACCTAACAATATGAAAATGAGCTAACCGAGGAACTGTGGGCCATAGATCTCAACTGGCAGCAAATAAACGGGTGAAGAGACATTGTACACAATATGGCAGTGAAGCAACAACAGAAACAACAGATAACTGACACGCCAAAGCAGCACACTAAGCTGCTACTGTCAGAATGGGTACAAACCAAAACGTGGGCCAATGAGGATGCTGGGCATGACAGGCACTTACTCATTGCTTTTGGAAATACAAGACTCTCACTTTTTATATTTATTTAGTTTGAATGTGTGCACGCATGTATACTCAGGGACACACAGGTCACAACACATGTGTGGAAGTCAGAGGACAGCCTGCAAGAATGACTTGTTCTTTCCCCCATGTGAGTTCCTGGGATCAAACATATGTCACAAAGCTTGGCAGCGAGAATCTGTACCTGCAAATCCATCTTCCAGCCAGATTGGAAAACTATTGGAATACTATTAGTTAAACTATGTGTCAAATAATCTGGCAACCATTATTCTTGGTAATTAGACTTAAAACATGTCCACACAAAACCTACGCATGTATATTTATAGAACGTCACTCATAATTGTCAAATTTGGAAGCAATGAATTTTTCAAGAACAAAATATGCAAAGAATGCACAATCACGAAGTGTTTTTATTTTTTTAAAAAAGTATGAAAGACACAAGAATAAAAGAGGTAAATTATGAAGCCATGATGTCAATCTGAAATGGAAGCATACTTCATGATGCTCATTCTTCTCGCTTCACCTTTGTTGTTGAGGTAAATACCATGACCAAAAAGAAAGTGAGGGGATGATTGGGTTTATGTAAGCTTACAGGTCTCAATTCATCACTGTGGGATGTCAGAGCAGTAACTCAATCCAGATCCTGGAGAAGAAACCACAGAGGAACTTAGCTTCTGATCGCTTAGAGGTCTAAGCTTACATAGCTTTCTTTATGCAGTTCAGGGATACCCTCTCAGAGAACATTGCTTCCACAGTGGATTGGACCTTAATACATCAGCTGACAATCAAAACATAACCACAGGCCAATTTGACAGGGCAATCCATCAATTGAAATTCCCTTGTCTGATGATTCTAGGGTATGTGAAGTTGACAGTTAAAGTCAACTAGGTTTTACACACCATCAGAGATATTGAAACATTCAAACGTATAAAGCCAGTAAAAGGTCAACAGTCATCTACAAGGAACAAGAGGAAGGAAAATTTATAGAGCCAGAGGTTTTAGAGCAGTGAACTTCACTGTGTGATACCAGGATGGTGGGTATCAGATTTGTCAAAACAAAATTGTCCAAGATCTATGGGATGTACAACAACCTTGAACCCTAACATAAATTGTTGGCTTTGGGTAGGAATGACGCTTCATCAATGGTACTTAGTGTGCTACTGTGATGCAGGATGTTGCTAGTTAGGAAGGCAGTACACTTCCTATCATTAGTAACAAATCTACAGGATTATAATGGGAGAGGGAGGTGATGGGTAGAAAGTCTGTGTTTCATGTTCAATTTTACTGTGAACCTGAAACCACTCTAAAATTAGATTTTATTATTTTATTTTGGACAGAGTGTTCCAGAATTCACACTTATTCCAGGATAGCCTTCAACATTTCAAAGTGATTGTATTTCAGGTTTCTGAGTACTGGGGTTACAGGCTTTAACTTTCATTCCAGCTTAAATATTTAAAACAGAAATGGGAGGAAAGGAGTAAGATGTTGATATCTAAGAAAAAAAGGAGGTGTTACATTGTTAACTATAAGCAACACATTTAAATACAAGACAAATAGCTAAGATAAAGAGAGGCATTATATAATAATAACAGTGGTACCTCTCTGCAAAGGCATAAGAATCTTTAACATACAAACACATCAAAAGACAGTATCAAGATAGCTGAATTTAAAAGCATTTTCACGGAGCAATCAGACATTCTTCTTGAACCAGTGTGTTGAAAGCCACCACACAAACTGGAGAGGTAAGTCAAATTTCTTAGCAGCATTTTTCCTTAAAAGGCTGCTCTGTCGAGCTCAGTCTCCTTCCTTCTGCCCTGTCTTATTAAAATGCCCCAAAGAGTTCATGATTAATATATCTTGTCCAAAGAAATAATAAAAGCTATGATATTTAGAGCTCTTTCCCTTCCCGGCTCTCTCTGCTGTGTGTGGGAAGGCTTCAGTAGGAGAGGAACACCAGCTTTCTCATTGTTTTTAGTACTTATGTGACTCAAGTAAATTACAGGATAAAAGGAGATAAAAATTTCTCTTGACTGGGGTCATCTACATGTTATTTGTTGCTTCCTGGATATTGCGTTTTGCAAAAAGTCTCAGTAGAGGTGAACATGTGAGCATATTCTACCCAAGTCACGACTTGCATGTCATTGTTTCTAGATACTAGAAGTAGATAATAATTATCTGTCTTCAAGGCATCATCTCTAAGACCACAAAGGCCAAAATTTAAATTATTGGGAATGTTCTCCACAGTAATGCCAACTTTCTTTGAGTGAGAGATGCTGTGCTGTAACTTGTGTCACATTGATGAGACATGAATACCCTCTGTACCCTCTCAATGTGTAGCTCAGTGTCTCTATTGGCTGTTTTAGCTCACTTTGGATGGTCAGTTAAGACTGCAAAGGCAGTCGCTAGAAAAAAATCATTGCTATTCCTCCTCAGGGGTCTATTCCTCAGAGAATTTGGTACTTATAGTCTTGAAGCTTTAGTAAAAACATAAACATAAAATTATCATTATAATAGGCTATTTACATAATGCAATTATGATCATGTTTGCCCCCTGCCTCAGATCTTTAAATAGCTTCTCATTGGTGTTAATGTGATGTCTCCTTTTATTAAGTGACAGATCTGGTTCTTCATCACCTGATTCTCTCATCTCAATTCTGCCTCCCTTGTCCTCACACCAGGGCTCCAAGATCTAATTTGCATCAGACGTTCTGCCTTGCTGATTAGTCTCCCTCTTCTTTCTCTCAGATTCCAAAGACTTCATTATAGTTCCTTCTTGTTCTCTGAGCCACATTTTCTGTGCTATTTCTGCCAGGAAGTTTCCTCTGCACCTCTCTCCGTGAACACTAGTTATGCTGCTCCTGCTAGGCACTCAAGCACCTTCTCCAACCGTGCATTTGCTGTGCTGTTTATTTGGCACGTTGGTAAGGAGTACAGACTAGAGTCACATTTCTCATGTACTCAACCCAAGCATGTGAATACATGTTGTGGTAAACAAGCAGATACTTCATTATTGACCCCACTTGGGAAAAAGGAAAATTGGTAATAATATGGATTCAGTACACAGAAAAGAGAATGCTAAGAACAATAAACAGAATTCCAGTTATTGTCAATTTTTGTATTCTAGTGGATTTCAAAGCTATAGTTTCACAATTCCCAAATTATTCTGGCAGTTGTAAAATATAATAGAATATTAAATATGTAGAAACTTAATAGATCATTCCCAAAATCTTTTGGGCTTCAAAGAGAAATTGAACATGAAAGATTTTGGGGAAAACTCACTGTTGCTCATATGGTATAAAACTAGAATATCAAAATTGTTAGGTAACAGACAATTTCACTAGGCTCCTTTCAGGGACCATTGCTAAGCTTACATCATCACCTGCTGCTACCAGGGGTGGGAACAGTGTATAAAAGGACTCCTTGCCAACCCACCCACACCCTAGTTCTCTCTCTCTCTCTCTCTCTCTCTCTCTCTCTCTCTCTCTCTCTCTCTCTCTCTCTCTCTCTCTCCATATCTGTCCCTCTTTGTCCCTATCTCTCTGCCCTCATGGCTCTGCTCTTGTCCGTCTGCCTTTATTCCTTCCCCAGGCCTTCACTCTCTTCTGCTCCCCCAAGTAAACCCCCTTTATGCCAGGTCTGTTGCATGGCATGATTTCAGGGGGATACCTTGGCGTGGATTCACCAGGTAACCACTCGCTGTATTATATTTCATAACAAAATAACTATAGTACAAAATCCTGAAGTCCTGAAAGTCAAAAAGTAATGCTTTTGTTTGATGTTTACTGTCCTTTATGTATCTAAGAACTTCATTGCTTTGCAGAAACCACTCTTTCTAACCTTCCTCAGTATGTACTGGGAATTAAATGGAGGTGTTTATTTATAGTATACATTCAGATGATAGACTCTTCAATTATATAATTTAAATAATAATTGACAAGCATTTCACTATAATGTGTGGACTGAAAGAAAGTCATGGGTTTTCCTTTTTACAAAATAATACAATTTTTTAAGTGAAACCCCTTTGCCTGTTTTTCCTTCTTTTGCTTCTTCTATGGTAAAATTATGTTAGGTTGGTTCAACTAAATCCTGACAGAACCTTGGCTAGATATAAAAGTTTGATATACTACATCATGATGCTTTTCATCTCTTTCAAATGAAAGAGGTTAAACTGTCACTCCTATGTGTCTGAGGATGACATTGTTTGAAAAGTAGTCCCCTGTTATGACCCAGATGTCAAAGCCGTGAAGACATACTGACACACATGGCATGGTTTACACCTTCTTCCTCTAATAGTGCCATGGTTGCTCAGCATCTAGTCCATAAGGTCTGTTCCTCTGGCTTTCACTAACAATACAATATAAAATGTAACTCATTCCCTCTACATTTAATTGTAGTAATAGTTTATGAAAAAATGATGTCCTTTAAGTATTTCACTAAAAATACTTTTAAATATGTACATATTATTTTCTTTTATTGCTCTAATGAGACACAGCTGCTACTTGGAGAAACAAATCTGGCTCATATATAAAACAGAGAAAATATAACCAATATTAGATAAAAAAAATAAAATTGTACAAAATTTTACATATCTAAAGTAAGAACACTTCTATTAGTAATCTCAAAGTCCCAAATTATTTTCATTGCCAAACACTTCTGTTGCCATTTAAATGGTTTAAATTTAAAAAGAAGAAATAATTACCTAATTAGAATTTTGTCTTGTGTCTACAGCTTATTATGAATGAAGGCAAAATTGGAATATAATCACACTAAGTGAATTGTTAAAACTGTTATCATCTTACCATTTTAAAGTGTGAAAGACTTACTCTTTAAAACTGGAATCTCTGCCAGGCTGATTCCTTCATTAGAACTTACATGGTAATGGAAAATTTAAAATCTTTTGTCTTCAGAGCCTAATAGCAATCTACCTTAAGCTATGGTTAGTGTGGAGGTTTGAACAAGCTTGACCCATAGAGAATATCTTTAGGAGGTAGGTCTTGTTGGAGGAAATGTGTCATCTTTGAAGGTCCAGTGCAGAAGAGTCAGTTTTCTCCTGGCTGCAGCTGGATCAAACCCTCAGCTCCCCTGTGCCATACCTGCCTGGACACCGCCATGTTCTTACCTTCATGATAATAGATTGAGTCTCTAAACCTATGAGCCAGCCCCAACTCAATGTTGTTTCTTTCAAGAGTTATCTTGGTCATGGTCTATCTTCGCGGGAATGGAAACCTAACAAGACAGAAGTTGTTACTATGAACTGGAGTATTGCTGTGATAGACCTGACCATGGTTTTGTTGGTAAAACATTGATTTGGGGAATTTTGGGGGCTTAACCATCCTATAGGAATATGGAAGACATTGGTGTTGAGGGTGATTTGAACTCTGGAGATCTTAGGTTGTTTTGTTGAAGAATGTTGATGATTTGACCCTTTCCTAGAGTCTGCCTGAGGTTAAGGTAAAGAAATTTAGATAAATTGTTTGAACAAAGGAAGTCTTAAAACAGCCTGGATTATATTCTGTTGTATGGTTAAAAACTTTTTGTTATCATTTTAATTTGTTAACATTTCAAGTCTTTTCCCCCTTCCCAGCCTCCTATACTTGAACCCCACCATACCCTTCCCTTTTGCCTCTTAGCGGCTGTTCCACCACCCACGCATCCACTCTCATTCACCACTCTAGCATCCTCCTTCTCTGGGCCATATACAGGACCAAGGGCCACCCCTCCTACTGTCAAGATAAGGTACTCCTCTGCTACATGTAAAGTAGGAGCCATGGATTGGCCCATGTATACTCTTTGGTTGGTGGTTCTGTCCCTGGGAACTCGGAGGGTCCTGTTAGTTGTTCTTCTGATGGGGTTGCAATCTCCTTCACCTCCTTTAGCTCCTCCCCTAACTCTTTCACTGGGGTCCCCAATTCAGTCCAATAATCTGCTGTGAGTTTCTGCATCTGTCTAAATCAGGCACTGGCAAAGCCTCTCAGAGGATGGCCATACAAGCACATCTTGGCATCAGTGATACTGTCTGGGTTGGTGTCTGCATATGGGATGATATCTGGTTTACATTTCTGAAAGTCTCTGCTCCATTTTTATTCCTGCATTTTTTTAGGCAGGGACATTTCTGAATTAAAATTTTTGAGATGGGTGGGTGGCCCCATCCCTCCATTGGGGGCTATGTCTATCTACTAGAGGTTGTATCTCTCCGCAGTTGGGTATTTCAGTTAAAGTCATCCTGAGAATCTCTTGCATACCTGGCATCTGGAACTTTCTAGCACTTCTCCAACTTCCTCACTCCCCCGCCCCACTGCTACTTATTTCTATTCATTCTCCTGGCCCTCTGGATTTGTCTCTCTTCCCATACCTTGTTCTGTTCTGCCCCACTTTTTTTTCATCCCCCTCCCCTCTCCCACTTCAGTCCCTCCCTACTTCTGCCTCTCATGATTATTTTGTTCCACCTTTTGAGTGTGTTTGAAACATCCATGCTTTGGCCTTCCTTCTTGTTTAGCTTTATATGTTTTATGAATTGTATCAAGGGTATTCTGAGGTTTTGGGCTAATATCCACTTATCGGTGAATACATACCATGTATGTCCTTTGGGGTGTGGTTTACCTCACTTGGGATGGTATTTTCTAGTTCCATCCATTTGCCTACAAAGTTTATGAAGTTGTCCTTTTTAATAGCTGAATAGTACTCAATTGTGTAAATGTACCATATATTCTGTATCCACTCTTCAGTTGAGGGACATCTGATAGTTTTCCAGTTTCTGGTTATTATAAAAAGGCTGCTATTAACACAGTGGGACATATGTCCTTGTTATGTGAGCATCTTTTGGGTATATTCCCAGTAGTTTAACTGGGTCTTCAGATAGAGTTATCTCCAATTTCCTGAGGAAACTCCAGACTGATTTCCAAAGTGGTTGTGCAAGCTTGCAATTCCTCCAGGAATGGAGTAGTATATTTCTTTCTCCACATCCTCGCCAGTACCTGCTGGCACCTGAGTTTTTGATCTTAGCCATCCTGATTGGTATAAGGTAGAATCTCGAGGTAATTTTGATTTGCACTTCCCTGATTACTAACTACGTTAAAATTTTCTTTTGGGGCTTCTCAGACATTCGAGATTCCTCAGCTGATAATTCCTTGTTTAGCTCTGTACCCAATTTTTAAATTGTGTTATTTGATTTTCTGGAGGCTAACTTCTGGAGTTATTTGTATATTTTGGATATTAGTCCTCTATCAGATATAGGGTTGGTAAAGATATTTTTTAAATGTGTGGGTTGCCATTTTGTCCTACTGAGAGTGTCCTTTGTTTTATTCTGGGGATATCAGTATCCTTGACCTCAAGCTGTACTACAGAGCAATAGTGATTAAAAAAATGTTCCATGGTATTGGTACAGAAACAGGCAAGTAGATCAGTGGAATAGAATTGAAGATCCAGAAATGAACCCACACACCTATAGTCACTTGGTCTCTGACAAAGCCAAAACCATACAGTGGAAAAAAGACAGCATTTTCCACAAATGGTACTAGTCTAACTGGCAGTCTGCATGTAGAAAAATGCAAATTGATCCATTTTTATCTCCTTGTACAAAGCTTAAGTCCAAGTGGATCAAGGACCGCTTAATAGCAAAAGAAACAGGGAAAGAGCCTTGCACATCAGCACAGAGGAAATTTTCTTGAACAGAACTATAATGGCTCAGCCTCTAAGATCAAAAATTAACAAAAGAGACCTCATAAAACCAAAGTTGACTCCTATGAAGAGCATTTTGATGAAAAAGAACAAGTTTAGAAAGGAAAAACACAAAATGTATGATTCAAGTAATTACTGGACAGAAGGAAGTGAAATGGAACGGAGTCCTGTGCTCAAGGAGATAAACAGTTCAAGGGAGTGGTGACCTGGAGCAAAGCCAGCTAAACTTACTGTTGCATTTTTGCAGTTGAACAAGAAATAGTTATGTCACAATAAATGATGTTATTATCTGGTTATTGTTTTCATTTGGACTTTTAATCTAGAATAAGCTACAATCCTGAAATAGAAGGCACAGACTTTTATTATTTTACTTATTCACTTTAAATCCCACTCATTGTACCCATCACAGTCACTCCCTTCCACAATCCTTCCTCACATCCCTCCCCTTCTGTTCTAACTGGGTGGAAGCTCCCCTAGGTTTCCCCCCACCTACCACTTCAAGTCTTCTCTTCCACTGAAAACAGACAAGGCAGACCAGTTAGAACATATCCCATAGAAAGGCAACAGTTTTTGCGATGGCCTGCTCTCCAGTTGTTCAAGATCTACATGAAGACCAAGCTTGGTACTACTTGCTACATGTGTTCAGAAAGGCCTCATTCTTCCCTGTGTATATTCTTGGATTGGAAGTTCAGTCACTGAGATCCCCAAAGAGGTCAGGTTAGTGGACTCTGTTGGTCTTCTGATGGAATTCCTATCCCACCTCAGGGGCCTGTAATCTTTCCTCCTATTCTTCTATAAGAATCCTCAAGCTTGGGGTTGGGGATTTAGCTCAGTGGTAGAGCGCTTGCCCTGGGGCAAGCGCAAGGCCCCAAGGTTGGGTCCCCAGCTCAAAAAAAAAAAAAAAAAAAAAAAAAAAAAAAAAAGAATCCTCAAGCTTCATCCACCCTTTGATTGTGGGTGTTTTGTATCTGTCTGAATCAGCTGCTGCATGGATCCTCTCAGAGAACAGTCATGCTAGGCTCTTGTCTCCAAACGTAACAGAGTATCATTAATAGTGTCAGGGATTGGGGATTGCCAATGGGACCAATCCCTGACACACTTAAGGGACAGAATTCTTCGATCCAGATCTGCAGCAATAGTGGGCTAAGAAAAGCTTAGTTCCAGGCATGGTAGTACATATCTTTTTCCAGGAGAAAGAGGCAAGCAGATCTTTGAGTTCAAGACCAGCCTGGGACACAGCAAGTTCTAGGTGAAGAAAAGCTAGCATGGTGGTACACACATTTAAACCTAGCATTCAGGAAACAGAGCCATGAAAATCTTTCTGTTCAAGGTCAATCAACAAAGCAAATTCCAGGACAACTAAACTTAGGCATTGAAGGATTTGTAAAATAGAAACACAGTGAAAGTGTACAAGAATAAGTGGGCCATGTTCTAGCTCCAACAAGCAGCAGAACTCCACAGCTTTGGCCATTTGTTTCTGGCTTTCGGGTAGAGACTGGAAGAGACTAGCAGGACCATTGATGCTGGTTAGCATGAGCTAAGAAATACATGATATTTAAGAAAAAACTAATATCACTGAGGTGAAATCATCTAGAAGTGGTTTCTAAAAGCACAAAGAGGCTGTGTTCCACAGATAGTCAAAGTTGTAACTTGCGCTGCAGCTGGAATTGGTAATGTGTAATAATTACCCAGATGTTACCAATTTTGAAGGCATGGTGGCATCACACCAAGCAGCCAAGTGACTTGGTACTATGAGAAGCCAGGAAAGGCCACTAGTGAAGGTGCAGCCTCAGTTGCAATTGATGGCCCAGGACTGGACGGGTCATGAAAGAAGTTCAGCCTTGGCACCATGAACGGAGCCAATGAGAGGATTTTGGTGAAACCTAGTTGCAGTGGAAGACTCCAACCTATTGGAGATGGCAATACCATGGGATGATCACCAAGAACAGCAGCAGCAGTGGAAGAGTTATCCAGAGTTCTACAGAGGGCAGAGCTGAGGGTATTTCTCAAGCCCTTTGAAAGAGCCCAGAAGATTACGTGTGAATCCCAGACATTGGAACAAGAAGCTGTAAAGCTGAAGCTGCCCTGGATACCCAAAGATGAGAGAAATATCAGAGCCCTGGGGCACCTGATGAGGAAAGCTGCTAACAGGAAGTGAAACCAGCCCAAGAGAGTGAAGTTTCTTGGTACTTAATGCCAGATCTGCCAAAAGCAGTCAACAAATATGGAAAGAGTTGGAGATCTAAAGGCTGCTTTGACATTGGACATGAAGACATAGAGTTTGGAGTTTGTCCAGCTGGCTCTTGGTCTTTCTTGGTCCTTTCCTCACTCACCTTGACATTTTGGAATGACAGTGTATAACCTGTAGGATGTTGGAGGTATGTGATTTGCCTTTTGATTTTGATTTTTTAGTCAACTGTAGTTTAAAAACTGCATGAATCTCAGAAGAGACTTTGAACTTTGGACTTTTACCATTGTAGAAACAGTTATAGAATGTGAGACTTTTGAAATTAGACTAAATGTATTTTGCAGTATTCTATGGCTAGGAATGGCCCCCATAGACACGTGTTCAAACAAGCATATAGGAGCCAGGAGTAGAATGTGATAGTTTGAATATGCTTGGCCCATAGAACATGGTACCATTAGGAGGTGGAGCCTTGTTGGAAGAAGTATATCATTGTGGGGGTGGGTTTTGAAGCTCTACCCAGTGGAGAAGAGTCAGTTTTCTCCTGGCTGCAATCAGATCATGATGTAGAACTCACAACTCCTCCAGAGCCATGCCCGCCTGGATATTCCCATGCTCTTGCCTTGATGATAATGGACTGAACCTCTGAACCTATAAGCCATCCCTAATTCAAGGCTGTCCTTTGTAAGAGTTGCCTTGGTCATGGTATATCTTCACACCAATGAAAGCCCTAACTAGGACAGTTAACATAAATAGCTATTTTTATGCATCACTGTGTCAGACCTAATATTCTATAACTAACAGATAAAAACCATTTGTAATCTAAGAACTTAACAAAAGTTTAGTTATCACCAGGCAAAAAGTCAACGGTCATCATCTAACATTTGAGTCGACAACCATGTCTCTGCTTCACTTTACCTCATGTTTCCACCAATGAGTTGAAAATAGTTTTATTCATGAATTTTCTTTATTCTGTTACTATAAAAACCTCACGAAAATTTTTTCATATTAGAACATGAAACGTGGGGTAAACTAAACCTGTGCTTCAAGACCTTATTGTGTCCCACTAAAGTATGTCAACCCAGAACATTGTTTTATGCTAAAAAGGTCACGTTAAGAAAGGCACAATGCTATACTGGGATTCCAAACACCCAGTGTGGTCATCAGTTGGCTAAGAAAGATTTTCTATTGCCTTAAACCCATGTGCAAGCTGTGTTCTCAGAGGAATATACTACAATAGTTCTGAAGATTCAGAGATTCCCAGAGACCATACCTAGAGACACTAAGGTCTCAGAGCCCATTAGAGCATGGAAGACTATAGCGTCCTGAGGGGTGGGCACAACCTTCGATATTCCAGGTCCCCAGAGATCAATCACTTTTGATCAATCACTACCTAATACTTAAGAACAGTCTGATACCTTCATCCCAATAAAAACAAATTAGATAGTTGTCTGGTCTGTCACCTCTGGAGATAAGTCTGGTTAAGGTGCCTTCTCTTTCGACATGTAGGGCAGGGTGAATCCAGTGTCCGGGAACCATGTGAGAAGTCACTGGCTCCCTCCTAGCTGTTCAGATACATGAATGTGTGGTGGCCATCTCTGGTTGTCTTTAGTGTCTATAAATCTGTGTATCTTTCTATGTGTGTTCTGACAGTTCTCTTTCCCTAAACTAACCAGTGGCTTTCTCTGATGTCTTAAGACACGTGTCACCCTACAAATCTTTTGTGTAGTCCAGGTTGCCTATAGAAACACTACCCCACAACCAAAGAATACTCAACTATCCACCTGTCCATTCCATTCCATGAACAAGAGACTTTGTTTTATTGCTTGATTCCTCATACAATCAGGACTGGTCCCTCTGTGGAGGTGAGGAGGTGCCTGGCCTCTCATCCAGGACCCCATACCATCTAAGGAGAATTCACGTAAGGATCGGAAATAGCTCCCCAAATATACTTTCTCTCCGTGCAGTGTCTGCTCTAAGCAACCCTGGAGAAGGGGAAAAGTTTCTCTGAGCTGAGTCTGAAGAAAAAGAGAAAGTTCCACTCCTTTCTCTTTTATCATCGAAAATGTCAACCAATGATTCTTTTAAGTAGAAAACTCAAATCCCACCGTTCTCTGAATCAGAATTAGAACAAACACCCCTAGGTTGGGCATTTGGATAACAACCAGAAAACACAGTCTGGACAGATTTTCCTTTCTGTCCAACACTGACCAAGGAGACTTTAAATAATTTTTTATTAGGTTCCTTTTAAAAAATATTAAAGACAGCTGTTAAAAAGATTTCCTTTATCACCCAGTCAGTCCCATATAATAGAAAAAAGTTATAAAGTTATAAGTAGGTCTCAGTTGCTGGAGGTAAGCCCAAAGTTGTTTAGCAACAAAGAACTGATAGACATCACCTTTGAATAAACTAAAAAGCCAGCATCACTTTGTCTGATGAGGAGCACAGCAACATAGAAATAGCTAGAGCTAGAACTAGAGCTAGACTTAAGAGATAGAGATGAGAGATGGATAGCTAGAGACAGAGGAATAGGTAGAGCTAGAGAGCTACAGGTAGAGGTAGAGGTAGACATAGGCATAGAGATAGAGGTAAATATGACAGAGATACAGATAGAGATACCTAGAAAAATTTTGGTGCTTTATTATTTATCCAAAGAATATCTCCTACTTGAAAGTTCTGCCCCCAATCAAAATATACATTTGGAATATCTCAGACAGACAACTTAGATTCTTGGTAATACGATGAGAAACCAAGCTCTAGGGCTGGCCCAATTTTAAGGTTCTATAATTAATTGTTCAACCAGTTCAACTACCCCTGTCTAGACTAAACAAATTACAAGGGCCCTGAGGAAAAAGGGTAAATTGTAGTCCCTGTTGCCTGAATTGGAGAGGCAGGTATCCTAATACTCTCCCAGTTATCCTAGAATATGCTTCACCTGCCTGTGAAGAAAACTGGAATTTCAGACCCTAATGAGCCTGATTCTTCTAGAAATATGTCTACCATTGTCTTGGAACTGAAACATGCATTCTTCACCCACCCTTTGGTAAAGGTGAGTCAACTCATCTTTGCTTTTAAGTGGACAGACACACAGAGAAATTAAAACAAGGTAACTTATGAAGAACAAGTTGCCCCAAAGACTTAAAAAAAATCCAAAACTGTTTGAGGAGACTAAATGCTTCCATCAGAGGTTTCCCAGGAAAATAGATTATAAAAAAGCCATGGGAGACTCTGCCAGAGTTACAGACCTTAGGCTATAGAATGCCATCTAAAAAAACCCAACTTTGTATGTCAGAGGTCACCTATCTTGACTACCATATGAGGGGAGGCAAAAGAAACCTATCTCGGAGTAGGATTGTCATCCTATGTCCCAATTCCAAAGACTAAGTAAGAGATAGGTTCAAGAGTTCCTAACTGTAGCCAGCTGGGTATTGCTGCCTCTAGATACCAGAGTTTGTGGATAGCAAGGCCTCTACACATCACCACAAAGAGGGGCAATGAGGTTAAAAGGCATTTGAGGCGTTAAGCAAAGTTCTGACTTCAGTTCTAGCACTGCCACTTTTAGACAGCTCCAACCCAAGTGCTGTGATGGCTATTGCTAGTCTAAGGTCTTATATTGCAGCACCCCAACATGTGGTTGATGGAGGAACATTAGGCCACTGACTGGTGACTGGCTGACATACTCTCCCTAAGGGTAGTTACCAGCTCGCTAATAAAAACTTTCTATTGGCTTAAACCTGTGTCTGCACAGTCTTTTCCTGGTGAGTATCCACAATGTTTGGCTAAAAAATAAACTATCACCTCTTTTGAGGTGAGAGTTATGCTTTTATCAAAACAACTTAAAGTAAGTTCCCAGAATCAAAGTGATAGATGAAATGAGGAGACAGTTTAAAGTGCATCTTCCTATCACTGTGGTCTAAGCTTCAGCCCCATGAGCATTTCCTGCTGTACTCAATCAGCTTGCTACTGATTCAATCATTTAAATCACCGAGGTATCACTTCTTAAAAGCTAATTCATGACATATACGTGTTTATAATCATTTTCAAATACTTTTTAAGTCTCTGTTTATAGAGATAAAAAGTAAAACTTATGGTTATCTATGTAATATTGGACTCAAAGAGTATAAATAAGCATCTGTAGACCCCCTTCTTCATTGTCTTTATGGAGGATAAGGTATTCCTATGTTTCTCATAAGTTTGACTGCAAGCCTTTCTGACATACATTAGTCTGTACGTCATATTGAATTTAGAAGGCATCTTCCTCATGCTTTTCCAAATCCTTACCTCTCATTTTGTTGACTGTTGAGCATAATTTTGTTTAGGTGTGTGTGTGTGTGTGTGTGTGTGTGTGTGTGTGTGTGTGTGTGAGAGTGAGAGAGAGAGAGAGAGAGAGAGAGAGAGAGAGAGAGAGAGAGAGAGAGAGAATACTCCTCACTGGTACTAATACATGCATGGAAGTTGGCAGAAAATTTGTAAAAGTCATTTCAGTCAGTCTCTTTCTAGCACATAGGTCTTTTCTTATTATTAACATTATTTTTATTGGGCATGGTGGCCAATGCCTTTTGTCCTATCAATAAGAGGGCAAAAGTAAGCTGAGCAAGATCCAGGATAGCTAGTGTGACATAGACACACACACACACACACACACACACACACACACACACACACACACACACACACATATATAATTACTAATACCTTGTACCATGAACTGATCCTGTGAGCATGGTATCTTGTATGGGTGGATAGCTTTTGAAAATGATGTCTCACTGCGATATAATCACAGAAGAATCTTGTTTTAATATTTGATTTAACCTGCATTATCTGAAAGGCTTGATTAAGGTTTTGTTTTTAAGTTTCTTGGGTTTTCATTTTATGGCTACTGAACTACATGCCTTGTGTTCATTTGTCTGTTTTTTGTTGAGGCCAAACCAAGCCATCTTGCTGAAAGCCTGTCACTCACAGTGTCAAATAGGAAAATAAATTAGCAGCAATCTGATGAATTTGCACTGCCGACAATCACACTTGATCCAGAATTGCTCACTTTCGAATATTTTCTTGCCAAGGAACAAGTTATTTGATGGTTGTATTCTGGAGGGGGCAAAGACAGATCATCTTTCAGTAATTAAAGGCTCAGTTCTTGAGTTCTCTTCAACAGAAGTGATTTTTATCATCAATCTATCTAAATTGGGTGATTACAACTAAGAGAAGATAAATCTATGAGATTTTTTTCTTTGACATTTAGCAAATCTACTGATTAAAGATGCAAACCAAATTCCAAACTTAATCTGAATGAGTTCTCTGCCTCAGCTGGAAAAACAATAAAAATACTTGCTATTTTTATTAAAATTATTAAAGAAAATGGAAAAGAGAATGGACATCATTATGCATTTGTATATTCTAGCTGTGTAAAACAACTAACTTGTTATTGTTTTTGTCTATGCACCAAAATTGTAGGTTCTAATGTTTATAGACAACTTGATATTCTCCTGGTTGTGCTTTCAAACTTCAGAATTAACCCCACATAATGCTATTTGAATCATATAGAACAAGTTTTTGCTCAGGGTAAAATTCCACAAGAGGGAAAATATTCCTTTTACATCCACTTACCTGAAAAGAAAAACATTACGTATTACTGTAATTTGCTGATTAATAAAAGAGGAGGATGGGAGGGAGTGGTGGGGGAGGGACTACATGGGGGGCATTGAGGGTAAGGACAATATGGATGTAAAATGAATAAATAAATAATTTAATGGAAAATGATGAAAATCCATTTTGATTAGTTAATATTGGATTTTCTTTTTAAAGTATGTTTATTAGTTAAGTATCTTGAAAATAATAAACAATCAATTGTACACACAGTACACTAGCTCAAGCCACCTTGCAAAATCCCATCACCTCCATAGTCAAATCCAAACAACTCATAATTAACTAATTTCTTAAAGATATATAATAATAACGTTATCTTTTAATGACATTTGTGCTATGTACTTACACATACCATTTTGTGGAATATAAAAATAGTAATTTAAGGGATTTCATATTTCAAAACAGGGACCAGGAAAGGCTGAACTCACCCCTTTTCCATGCGACAGATTATGCATTATGCACAGTTGGACAAATCACTAAAGTTCTCAAATGCATTCAACAATGTTCTTATCTCCCTGAGATTTGAGCATTGAGCATGAGACAAGTCACGTTACGCACAGTAGGCATCTCCAAATCATATGTGGGTTTAATCAGTTAAATATGGAGCTAAACTGCAAGTGCTGAAGACGGAATTATGAGCTGCATTTAAATTAACTGCAAAGCCCACAGGCAAGTTTCTTTCAAAACGTCTTCATTCTCACAATTCAAATGTCATAAATAAAAAGGAATTTTAACAGACATTTTCTTTATCAACACTCATTTTTTTCTTCCATAAACTTCTCTATAAACCCTTATTAATTATCTGCAAATTATGGTTTAAATTTTTTGTGGTAAATATTAAAACTTACTAGTGATTTTTTTTTCTGTGTGGTTTTAAAGAATGTAAAAATCTACATGGAGCTTTTTATCTTACTGAACAATAGTGAACCCACCTATGGAAAACAATGAGTAAAATGAAAGCCACACCACATGCCAGAAATGAAACAGGATTTAAAGGAAAATTTAAATGGACTTTTTCTGGCTATAAAGTACTATAGCGTATTATACATTTAAACTTCATTAAAATGGAAAAGCACTTAAATAAATTCAATAGTCTATCGTTAATACCACAGCATGGAAAGTAACAAAACTTAATATTTTTAACTATTTTACGGCATGCTTGGAATAGTAAAAGATTATAAGAAAAACTCAAAAACATGACTTCTACATCATTGCAAGTCCACCATCTATGGTTCACATGCAAAGGAAGGAGAAGAAAAACGAAAATTGGTATAGTTTTTGTCCTTACATGGTTTTCATAAAAATCATAAAATACTAAAAAGCAAGTGCATAAAATATGCATATTTAGACATAAATGCAGGGTAAATAAGTACAAAAAAGTAAACAAACGGGAGATTTGTCATGGGCTCTTGTTGACCATGGTAAACGTTCCTGACAAGGAGGCATAAGAGAAGAGTTCTGAGTGATGTTTAACATAACATCATATGGTCTTATTAAGACATTCCAGTTCTGGGTCTCTTCCCAGAAGAATTGAGATCCTGACATTTGAGCATGAATTCCACCGATTTTCATTATTAAAATGCTTCAGTTACCTCCACGGATGATGAAATGAGTGATTGGTTTTCAAACACTGCCACTCATCATGGTTCATTATCCAATAATGTAATCAAGATTTACATGTGAACATTAAAATTAAACATTTTTGTTAACACCAAAAATTAGATTTTGATTTCAGTACCCACTTAAACTAGGTAAAAGTTTCATAGAGTATGCTAACACTTAAAATGTTCAACCAACGTATTTGCTTGATGTAATGGAAATTAGCCCACTGAGTAAGGCTACACGCACACACACACAATTATATTCAGGGAGTGCCTTACTAGACAGTGTTATACTCGTAGAATCATGATCACTTGTTCTGTTTACCATCCAGTATTTTAGTTTCATTTTTGTTGCTATGATCAACAAGGACAAAACCTGGCAAAAATGACTTACTGGAGAGTTTATTTGGGCTGAGAGTTCCAAGTTATTCTTCATCATGACAGAAGTTAAAGCCACAGAAGCGTAAGAAAGCTCATGCAGTTGCATCCATAGGAAGCATAGAAAAAATGAATTAATTCCTGTATGCATACACTAAGATTTTTCTATTCTTATACAGTTCAGGATCCTCTGCCTAGGGAACTGTAACTCACAGAGGGCTGGAACTTCATACATCTATTAACCTAATCTCAGTAATTCCCCACAGACAGGTCCAAAAGCCACAAGCCTGATTTAGGCAACACCTCCCTGAGACTCTATTTACAGTTCATTATAGATCCTCTCAAACTGAAAAGGGGAACAAAATACTCAACAGGCAGAAATACAGGGACAAAGAGTGAAGTAGAGACTGAAGGAAAGACCATCCAGACACTGCCACACTTGGGGATCCATCCCACAATACAGTCACCAAACCCAGATGCTATTGTGGTTGCCAAGAAATGCATGCTGACAGAAGCCTGATATAGCTGTCTCCTGAGAGGCTTTGCCAAAGCTTGGTAAATACAGAGGCAGATGCTTGTAGCCAACCATTGGACTGAGAATTGGGTCCCAATGGAGGATTTAGAGAAAGGACTGAAGTAGCTGAAGGGGTTGGCAACCCCATAAGAAGAACAATATCAAACACACACCCCAGAGCTCCCAGGGACTAAAACACCATCCAAAGAGTACACATGGAGCAACCCATGGCTTCAGCCACATATGTAGCAGAAGATGGCCTTGTCAGACATCAATTGGAGGAGAGGCCCTTGGTCCTGTGAAGACTCAATGCCCCAGTGTAGAGGAATGCCAGGGCAGGGAGATGGGAGTGGGTGGGTAAGGGAACACCCCCACAGAAGCAAGAGGGGGATGGTACTGGGGGTTTCTGGAGGGAAATTGAGAAAGAGGGATAGCATTTGAAATGTAAATACAGAAAATATTCAACAAAAAAGATACTACTGTCAGAAGAACAATGAATTCAATGATAATTACTGTAATTCATTCCTGGTGTGTTAATAATAACAATAAATAAATAATTCTTACTTGGAAAAAAGTTTTCACAACAATATTATTGGACTGGTATCAATTACATTAAGAAAGTATAACCAATATAATAAACAGAATTTTGATTTCATCAAAAATTAAACTCATATTGAACAGTTTCTCTGTAAGAGGTTTACAGAAAATTTTATGCTACATGTTATTCTCATTTACCTGATCAAACCATGATAATGTAATCATTTTGCTTAAAACGTATTTCATGTCATTTCATAACGACATACTAATAAGCAAAGAGAAAAACAATGTGCTGAAATTTTTTCTGCGTGTATTCTTTTCTAGAGATATGTTAGAAAAATATATCATGGTAATTATTTCTATGTGAAGAGTACTCAGAACCCAAAGTTCTCATCATGGCATGTGCTTTCTTTTTTTTTTTTTTTAGTTTTTTTTTTAATTTTTTTAATCTTTATTAACTTAAGTATTTCTTATTTACATTTTAACATTTCAATTGTTATTCCCATTTCCCGGTTTCTGGGCCAATATCCACCTAACCATCCCCCTCCCCTTCTACATGGGTGTTTCCCCTCCCCATCATCCCCCCATTACTGCCCTCCCCCAACCAATCATGTTCACTGAGGGTTCAGTCTTGGCAGGAGCAAGGGATTCCCCTTCCACTGGTGATCTTACTAGGATATTCATTGCTACCTATGCAGTTGGAGCCCAGGGTCAATCCATGTATAATCTTTGGGTAGTGGCTTAGTCCCTGGGAGCTCTGGTTGCTTGGCATTGTTGTTCATATGGGGTCTTGAGCCCCTTCAAGCTCGTCCAGTCCTTTCTCTGTTTCCTTCAACAGGGGTCCCATTCTCAGTTCAGTGGTTTGGTGCTGGCATTCGCCTATGTATTTGCTGTATTCTGGCTGTGTCTCTCAGAAGACATCTATGTCCAGTTCCTGTCAGCCTGCACTTCTATGCTTCATCCATCTTGTCTAATTGGGTGGCTGTATATGTATGGGCCACATGTGGGGCAGGCTCTGAATGGGTGTTCCTTCTGCCTCTGTTTTAATCTTTGCCTCCCTAATCCCTGCCAAGGGTATTCTTGTTCCCTTTAAAAGAAGGAGTGAAGCATTGCATTTTGGTCATCCCTCTTGAGTTTCATGTGTTCTGTGCATCTAGGGTAATTCAAGCATTTGGGCTATTAGCCACTTATCAATGAGAGCATACCATGTGTCTTTTTCTGTGATTGGGTTACCTCACTCAGGATGATATTTTCCAGTTCCATACATTTGCCTATGAATTGCATAAAGTCATTGTTTTTGATAGCTGAGTAATATTCCATTGTGTAGATGTACCATATTTTCTGTATCCATTCCTCTTTTGAAGGGCATCTGGGTTCTTTCCAGCTTCTAGCTATTATTAGTAAGGCTGCTATGAACATAATGGAGCATGTGCCCTTGTTATATGTTGGGGCATCTTTTGGGTATATGCCCAAGAGAGGTATAGCTGGGTCCTCAGGTAGTTCAATGTCCAATTTTCTGAGGAACCTCCAGGCTGATTTCCAGAATGGTTGTAACAGGCTGCAATCCCATCAACAATGGAGGAGTGTTCCTCTTTCTCCACATCCTTGTCAGCATTTGCTGTCACCTGACTTTTTGACCTTAGTCATTATCACTGGTGTGGGGTGAAATCTCAGGGTTGTTTTGATTTGCATTTCCCTTATGACTAAAGATATTGAACATTTCTTTAGGTGTTTCTCAGCCATTCGGCATTCCTTAGCTGTGAATTCTTTGTTAAGCTCTGAACCCCATTGTTTAATACGGTTATTTGTCTCCCTGCGGTCTAACTTCTTGAGTTCTTTGTATATTTTGGATACAAGCCCTCTATTAGTTGTAGGATTGGTAAAGATCTTTTCCCAATCTGTTGGTTGCCGTTTTGTCCTAACAACAGTGTCCTTTGCCTTACAGAAACTTAGCAGTTTTATGAGATGCCATTTGTAGATTCTTGATCTTAGAGCATAAGTCATTGGTGTTTTGTTCAGGAAATTTTCTCCAGTGCCCATGTGTTCGAGATGCTTCCCCACTTTTTCTTCTATTAGTTTGGGTGTATCTGGTTTGATGTGGAGGTCCTTGATCCACTTGGACTTAAGCTTTTTACAAGATGATAAGAATGGATCAATCTGCATTCTTCTACGTGCTGACCTCCAGTTGAACCAGCACCATTTGCTGAAAATGCTATCTTTTTTCCATTGGATGGTTTTGACTCCGTTGTCAAAAATCAAGTGACCATAGGTGTGTGGGTTCATTTCTGGGTCTTCAATTCTATTCCACTGGTTTATCTGTCTGTCTCTATACCAATACCATGCAGTTTTTATCACTATTACTTGCACTACTTCTTGAGTTCAGGGATAGTGATTCCCCGAGAAGTCCTTTTATTGTTGAGGATAGTTTTAGCTATCCTGGGTTTTTTGTTATTCCAGATGAATTTGCAAATTGTTCTGTCTAACTCTCTGAAGAATTGGATTGGTATTTTGATGGGGATTGCATTGAATCTGTAGATCGCTTTTGGTAAAATGGCCATTTTTACTATATTAATCCTGTCCATCCATGAGCATGGGAGACCTTTCCATCTTCTGAGGTCTTCTTCAATTTCTTTCTTTAGAGGTTTGAAGTTCTTATTGTACAGATCTTTTTCTAACTTAGTTAAAGTCACACCGAGGTATTTTATATTATTTGGGACTATTAGGAAGGTGTCCTTTCCCTAATTTCTTTCTTGGCTTGATTCTCTTTTGTGTAGAGGAAGGCTACTGATTTATTTGAGTTAATTTGATACCCAGCCACTTTGCTGAAGTTGTGTATCAGCTTTAGTAGTTCTCTGGTGGAACTTTTGGGATCACTTAAATATACTATCATATCATCTGCAAATAGTGATATTTTGACATCTTCTTTTCCAATCTGTATCCCCTTGATCTCTTTTTGTTGTCTGATTGCTCTGGCTAGAACTTCAAGAACTATATTGAATAAGTAGGGAGAGAGTGGGCAGCCTTGTCTAGTCCCCGATTTTAGTGGGATTGCTTCAAGTTTCTCTCCATTTAGTTTAATGTTAGCAACTGGTTTGCTGTATATGGCTTTAACTATGTTTAGGTATGGGCCTTGAATTCCTATTCTTTCCAGGACTTTTATTATGAAGGGGTGTTGAATTTTTTCAAATGCTTTCTCAGCATCTAATGAAATGATCATGTGGTTTTGTTCTTTCAGTTTGTTTATATAATGGATCACGTAGATGGTTTTCCGTATATTAAACCATCCCTGCATGCCTGGGAAGAAGCCTACTTGATCATGGTGGATGATTGTTTTGATTTGCTCTAGGATTCGATTTGCCAGAATTTTATTGAGTATTTTTGCATCAATATTCATAAGGGAAATTGGCCTGCAGTTCTCGTTCTTTGTTGGGTCTTTGTGTGGTTTAGGTATAAGAGTAATTGTGGTTTTATAGAAGGAATTCGGTAGTGCTCCATCAGTTTCAATTTTGTGGAATAGTTTGCATAATATTGGTATGAGGTCTACTATGAAGGTCTGATAGAATTCTGCACTAAACCTGTCTGGACCTGGGCTCTTTTTGGTTGGGAGACCTTTAATAACTGCTTCTGATTGGTTAGGAGTCATGGGGTTGTTTAAATGGTTCACCTGTTCCTGATTTAACTTCGGTACCTGGTATCTGTCTAGGAAATTGTCCATTTCCTGCAGATTTTCCAGTTATGTTGAATATAGGCTTTTGTAATAGGATCTGTCGAGGATCTTCTGGCTTTCATAGTCTCTGGCGAGAAGTCTGGTGTGATTCTGATAGGTCTGCTGTATATATTACTTGACCCTTTTCCCTTACTGCTTTTAATATTCGTTCTTTATTTTGTGCATTTGCTATTTTACTATTTTGTGATTGGAAGAGTTTCTTTTCTGGTCCAATCTATTTGGAGTTCTGTAGGCTTCTTGTATGTTTATGGGTATCTCTTTCTTAAGGTTAGAGAAGTTTTCTTCTATGATTTTGTTGAAGATATTTACTTGTCCTTTGAGCTAGGGGTCTTTACTCTCTTCTATACCTATTATCCTTAGGTTTGATCTTCTCATTGAGTCTTGGATTTCCTGTATGTTTTGGACCAGTAGCTTTTTCCATTTTACATATTCTTTAACAGTTCTGTTGATGATTTCTATGGAATCTTCTGCTACTGAAATTCTCTCTTCTATCTCTTATATTCTGTTGGTGATGCTTGTATCTACAGCTCCTTGTCTCTTCCTTTGGATTTTTATATCCAGGGTTGTTTCCCTGTGACCTTTCCTTATTACTTCTATTTCCATTTTTCATTCCTTCAACTGTTTGATTGTGTTTCCTGGAATTATTTCAGGGCTTTTTATGATTCCTCTCTATAGGCTTCTACCTGTTTATTTATGTTTTCCTGCATTTCTCTAAGGGTGTTCTTTATGTCTTTCTTGAAGTCCTCCAGCATCATGATCAAATATGATTTTAAATCTAGATCTTGCTTTTCTGGTGTGTTTGGACATTCAGTGTTTGCTTTGGTGGGAGAATTGGGCTCTGATGATGCCACGTAGTCTTGGTTTCTGTTGTTTGGGTTCCTGCGCTTGCCTTTTGCCATCAGGTTGTCTCTGGTATTACCTTGTTCTGCTATTTCTGACAGTGGCTAGACTGTCCTATAAGCCTGTGTGTCAGGAGTGCTGTTGACCTGTTTTCCTGTTTTCTTTCAGCCAGTTATGGGAACGAGTGTTCCGCTTTCAGGCGTGTAGTCTTTCCTGTCTACTAGTCTTCAGCTGTTCCTGTGGGCCTGTGTCCTGAGTCTTCCAGGCAGGTCGCTCAGAGCAGAAAAGTTAGTCTTATCTGTGTTCCCATGGCTCAAGTTTCTCTTGGGGGGCTGCTTTTCAGCTCTTGGTGAGGGCCTGCGCCACCTTTTCAGGGAGTCCCCGTGCACCTGGGTTCCAGATGGAGTTAGGTGTTTTCCTCTGGATTCAGATGTGGGCAGAGTGTAGTCTCTTCTGGCTTCCCAGGCATGTCTGCCCCTCTGAAGGTTTAGCTCTCCCTCCCATGGGATTTGGGTGCAGAGAATTGTTGACTGCGTCCTTTCAGGTCCAGGAGGTGTCTGGACTCGAGATGTGTTTTCTATATAGCCCAATTATGTTAGGCAGGAACTCTACCGAATCTGAACTGTGAATAGTCAAACTCACTAGTAAAGTCTACAGTTAGATTTAAGATCAATATGAACCAAATAACTATTTATGTAGCTAACTCTACCATGTCCCAGTTATATTTATGTTTTTATTTGTCTTTTTTATTGTAATGCTTTTCATTAACATATACCACATTTAATCTGATCCAACACAGAAACTTCATAGCTAAGGAAGTCAGAAATACTAAAGAAGAATAAATGATTGCTTTGTTTCTTACTTCATCAATGTTGCCATGTAATAAAGAAGATACTGTGAACTTAAATGTTCCTTAAAGCAAGAAATTTAAACATTTGAAGCTTGTAAAGCAAAATTACTAAAATCTTATGGAGTGACAAGTGATAAGTGAATTAAATGTTCCCTTTATATTGATGGATCTTAAATAAGTATGCATGTGTATAGCAAAATTAAACAAATGGAGATTTGCCATGGGTTATGGCTACCATCATAAACATTCCTGAAGATCAGATACTATTTCTTTCTAAGAGCTTAATTTTCAGAAAAAAAACTACAGTCTTAAAATAGTACAGTTTGAAATTTTCTTTAAAATAGTGTTAAGACTTCACTTTCTTATTCTATCACAGATATATAATTAAAATAGTATAATATATATGAAAGATGATTATATGAATATGCATGCATACATAGTTAAATGTCAAAGTCATTTACTTATGAGTGAGAGTTAAAAGATTCGAAGGAAATAAAGAAAATGTCTATTTATTCCTGAAATCCTAACAGAGACTAAGAGGCAGGGGGGTATACTAAGATTAACAAAATTTTAATCTTATCTGTTTTGAATCTCGGTAGAAAATATTCTAGTATGAAGCATACTATAACTAAAATGTTACTGTTTGGAATAATGTTTCTATCTTAATTAGGAATAGTTTTTCCTTTCTCTTATTTATGTTTTATTTATTAAATATAAAAATTAACATTTTAAATTTGAAATTATTGAAAATGTTTAAATTACTTCCTCCTTCATTTCCCCTCTACTGCCCTAGCTACTCTCCCTTCAGCCCCTCACAAGACCTCCCACTGCCAAATTGATAACCCCTTTCTCTGTTGTTATATTTAATACACATTAACACATATATATGCACATATATGTATTTACATTTCAAATGTCATTCCCTTTCCTGGATTCCCCTTTCCTATCCCCCCTCCACTTCTTCTATGAGGATGCTCCACCTCCCACCCACCCACTCCCACCTCACCACCCTGATATTCCCCTACACTGGGGAAAAGAACCTTCAAGGACCAAGGGCCTCTACTCCTATTAATGCCAGACAAGGCCATCCTCTGCTACATATGCTGGAGCCATGGGTTCCCCCATGTATACTCTGTTTGCTGGTTTAGTCCCTGGGAGATCTGGGGCCTCTGGTTCATTGATATTGTTGTTTTTCTTATGGGGTTGCAAACCCTTTCAGCTCCGTCAGTTCTTTCTCTAACTCACATAGGTGTTTACTTCAGCTCGTGCTTCTTCGTTATATTCTAGAAATGCAGTTCTTTAGATAATGTGTGATTTGACTCAGTGTCAAATAATTTAAACAATATTCAAAAGAAAATTTCCTTCAAACAGACTCACTTTTAATTTCAAGTTTCATATTCACCACAATATTGTCACAGGAACCATAAAGTATAAAACAGAAAATACAGCCAATAATTCAAAATATTAGACCACTGCCACTCTAAAATGTCCAACTGTATTGTAATCGATTTAATGAAATTCCACTAATTTAAATGTAGAAACAAATGATGAGATCACATTAATAGAATAGGCAAAAGTGTGTGTGTGTGTGCGTGTGTGTGTGTGTGTGTGTGTGCGTGTGTGTGTGTCTGTGTGTGTGTGCATACAATACACTTGTACCTGTAGCTATATATAAGCTATGAAAAAAGCACACTAGTCCCAAGAAGAATCCAGGACCCATCGATATATCAGTCATAACAATGGGAAGAAATATATCAGACTATGAATGCAGAAAGAAAGATTGGTGAGACAAACATGACTGAAATACCAAAAGGTAAATAGGGGCAGAGAAGAATGGTGGAAGTGATTACTATTGTCCAGAGAACCTAACATTTTGTTCTAGGAGAAGAGCAAAGTCTCTTTCAAGAAATAGCCAAATCACTCTTTTCTGGGAGCCCCCAGTAAGGAAGGTGCAACTTTATACACGTCACACACACACACACACACACACACACACACACACACTCACACACACACGCACACAGAGAGAGAGAGACACGAGACACAGACACACACACACACACACAGACACACACACGCACACACACACGCACACACACACAGACACACACGCATGCACACACACACACACACGCACACACACACACACACAGACACACACAAAAGCTGGTACTGAGCCACTTTGGAAAGGAGTTTCCACATCTCCCAACCCTAAGTAGGTCCAAACTCTAGAGTTGCATCTGTTTCACTTCTCCAGCCCCAAATCCAAGCTATGTGGGGGCATTGAACCCATTCATGTCTCAGATAGCATGCCATTGCCACCTCTAAGACCATGTTCTCACTGTGTGCCTTCACTCTGTGCACCAAAGAACTGGATCCACTCTGGTCCTTGAACTTTTCTTATTTTACTTTTGTCTGTTCCCTCATTCTTTCCTTGCTGGTGCTTCAAACACATATGAACCATTAATAATGAACCAGCACCAATACTACTCAGAATGCAGGATAATGGTCCATTCAAATCTTCCTAAGTTTGTGCTTTTAATACCTCATTTCCAGGGCCACTTAAAATGTACCATTTATCATATGCCACTACTTAACAATCCCTATCTAATGATACATTCTTGTAGTTACAAGTCCCATGGAGGTAGAAAAGCAGTTTAGGAGAATCTTAGCAGCTATGAACTTCACTGTCTTTGTTGGCGGTCATAACATCAGCTCTGAGGCTCTCTAGTTCAACAAGTTCAGATGATGCTTCTGTAACAAGATTAAGTGATGTCACTCACCTGATGCTGGAATCAGAGTACCTCACCCATACAATCCCCTTCTACCCATTCTATAAAGCAAGTCTATCTACAGAACAATTATCCCACAGATTCCTGACAGATTCAACCAAAACAAGATATTATCAAGACAAATTATAGTTGAATTATCAAGAATCAGAGTCAAACAGAAGGTCCTTAAGTAGCAAGAAAAATAGATAAGAAATCACACAGAAGAAATGACTTCTAAACCAGCCACAGTCCTAACAGCAGAAACTATACAGAACTGCCTTCTCTGGTCTAACTGGGAGAAGATGTATCTAATCTTGTAGAGACTTGATACATCAGGAAAGAGGGATGCTGGGGGATAAGCAGGGGTTGTTGGGTAATTGGGTGTGAGAGCAGCCTCTCATAAGGCAAGGGGGAGGGAAGATGGGGTAAAAATTCTGTGAAGGGGGACCTGGAATGTGGGCAACATTTGTAATGTAAGTAAATAATTTAATAAATTAAAAATTTTCAAAAAATAAAAGTATTCAAAGAACCAAAGGAAAAAAATCAGATTATGTTCTGAAAAACTGTCCCTTAGATATGAATAATTGAGAGTTTCTTTGGCAAAAACTGGGGAGTTCATGTTTAATGGAACCATGTTACAGTATAAGAGAGTATTCTTTATGGTGAAATTAAAGATACTGATTCATAGCATTAAAATATATAAAAATATGCACTCATTGTGAAAACTAGATGGTACATTCAGACTGAGTTTTCTGACACCATATGTGTGGTTTAAAAGTCTTATCTAAAATATGAAGGTTAAAAGGTGAAATTATTGAAAATATTAATAGCCTAAAGAATTTGTTAGAGGACTGTAGAAAATGTAGAAAGATTCAGGTTATAATAAAAGTGGTAAAATGAGTTAAACCACAGAAGCAATTTGCAAAATCCCTGTTATCAACTTAATACTCCATCGTCTTACATTAAAAGATGCATTATAATGACTTATGGTCACCACAGAGCAAAAACCTGTAGTGTACATACAAAACAGAAAATACAGTTTATCAAATCACTTCACTGAAGAAAATCACATAAAAACAAAGACATCAAAAGCAAAGAAAAGCCATAAAACACAGCAACCTGTGAAGAATCTGTCCTTTGACAGAGCCTTAAGAGTTGAGATTCAAAATATTCATTTTCTATACTAATTTAGAAAAGCACCATTGCTGTCCTCAACTCTTAAACCTTATAGAATTAAACTCATATTAGCTCTCCATGAAAAATAATTTTAAAGGTTATTGGATGTCTTGAATACCTTCTAGAATATTGTGTTCTTTGAGAAAATCACTTAGTATATTGGATTTCCAAGTGAGAGTTTTGCTCTGTGTCTTCATGTAGCATAAGAAATAATTTAAGTTTTCTATTCTTTGAGTCTTAAATAAACTAAGGTTTTAGTAAAGAATTTAGTATGTTCACTTAAATAATAATATTTTAAAGTGTAAAAATGTGGTTTTGACTCATTACAGAGAACATTCAAGGATTTGGAGGATACAGGAACATTGAATGAAACATATTCAAAATCCTACAAATTCTTCCTGGCATAAACTTTAAATCAAACAGTTCTGCGTCTACCTCCATGGAACTGGTGACTGGAAAGCTTTGCCTTTCCTCTTTCGTTTCACCGTACCAGATGGAGCTCTTTACTGCCAGTGTTAGAAAGAAAGCAAATGTCCTCAGCATGATTTTAAATCAGTTTTTTTTATATTTGCTTTAAAGGGTCTTATGATTACATTTCTTAGAAGAGAAGAGAATTTATCTGCTGTACACTTAAAGTCCATCATTAAGGGAAATCATGAAGTACAACAAAGAATATGGCTTCCAGGTTTATACACAGCCCCTACAACCACCAGCCTAAGGGTGATGCTGTCCATAGTGGGCTGGGCCTTTCAGCAACTATTAGCAATCAAAAAAAAAAAAAAAAAAAAACCACGCGCGCACACACACACACACACACACACACATACACACACACAGGCACACTCACACAGTCATGTACACACACGCACACACACACATGCACACAGTCATGTACACACACGCACACACACATGCACACAGTCATGTACACACACACACGCACACACACACATGCACACAGTCATGTACACACACGCACACACACACATGCACACAGTCATGTACACACACACACAAACACACGCACACGCACACACACATACACACACACATACACACACACACACACACACACACACGCACACACAGTCATGTACACAGGTCTTCGTGTTCTCCATCCCTTTTCTGCCTCCTCTTCTCTGGAGATCTCTGAGGCCTGCAGGGTAGTTGGATGAAGATATTCCTTTTAGAGCTAAGTATACTTAGCCCTAAAGTCTGGTTCTATTTGTTCCCAACTTCTGAAGGCCAAAGCTTCTCTGATGAAAGCTAAGCAAGGCATTGATCTATGCGTGTAGCAGAATGGCATTAGGAGTGATTTTACTGCTCCTTTAAAAAATGTTTTTGGGGTTTACCCAAAGAGCTTAGGATAACTAGTCTTTGGTTCTTGATAACCTAATCAGTGTCAGGTATGAGTTCCATTTTGTAAAGTGGGCCTTATGTCAAACCAGATATGGGTTGGTTACTTTCACAAGTTTTGTGCCATCATTGCACTAGTGTATTTTAGAGTCAGGATACAATTGTAGGTCAAGATGGAAACAAATGGGGGAATATAGGAAGTGACAGCTAAAATTAAGAGTCATCTGAGGGATAGTATGAAAACCTAATATAGTAGAAGCTTACTAAAGTGTACATATATGAAGGCAATCTAAATGAAATTACCAAATAACGGGGAACACAGAGTCCTCAAGTTGACATCTTTTGTCATCAAATGAAGCTTCCACTATCAATACTGTGTTACATCTAACTTAGTTATTAGTCAGAAGAGTCACATGGGAGTCTATAAACAACTCAGGCTGCTGCCATGAATATAGGTTGCTCAATACAAACTGACCTAAGACTCTATTCCTGATGAGAACATCTACACAACTCAATGAACACGGAGAAGTTCAGAAAATACCTACATAAAGCCTTCATTCATATGTTCTAGCATTTTTGGTACCAAATGAGATTTTAGACTACTAAAAGGAAAATGAAAATGATCTTTATGTGATCCACTAACAAAGGCAATAAATAATAACAATTCACATGGATAAAATAGAAAGAATCTTGAAGTCACAAATAAAAAACACATCACATTTAAATATAATAAATGAATTTTAAATTCTTCCAATATTGTATTTAATTCTCTATGAACTTCATAAAATATGAGTGATAAATATCCAAGAAGGAGCATGACACAAAGAACAAGGAGACAACACAGTGAGGAAACCTTAATACAAAAAAAAAAAAAGAGGAAACATAACATGCTTTGAAATTGTTCTTGAGCCTATGAAATTCCCAAATTACCAGTGAACTTGAACACTAGCTTTTGAACTCTCAGATGCAAGCACACTAAGACAAGCCCCTTCCTCATGAGAAATCTCTCTGGCCAAATTTCTGACATATTATGATGGTCATTTGTGTGTGTTGTCTGGATTAGGTTGATGAATATCCTATAACTGTTGAAGTGACATTTCTGAGTATATCATTTAAAAGCATTGATGGAGGAGATCAGTGATTGATTAGTAGAATAAATAAACATACTCCTTTTGTCTTCTTGATCTTAGATGTTCATCACCTGCTTTGAGTCATTGCTTTTCTTCTGGTGTCTTCAGACTTTGACAAATTCCAGGTTCAATGAGAGACACTGCCTCAAAAAGTGGGGAGTGGTTAAGGAAGATATCCAGTATTGACCTTTGCCCCACATCAAAACATCCAGTGTGCATATTGTGTGCACACGTGCATATACTTACACATGCATTTGCTTGCACACACAAGCACACATATGTACCTCATGCACAAACAGAAATAAAAACAAAATTATCCCAGAATGTATCAACAATAGTAGTAGTTGTCTGTAATCTCGGAACACAGGAGGCTTAGGCCAGAGAATCAGAAGTTTGTGATGAATCTAATCTACAGCCTGAGCTGAACGGAAAGGCCTGTTTGAAAAAGAAGACAAGCCCAGAAATACCAATACAAAATGTGCCATGTGCCATATTTTTTAGGTGAAATACCTGAAAGCATTTCATAATTGGTCAAGGATTCAAAATCAGATGACAATAAATTTTTCAATGTAGATATTTCAGAATGATATCTTAGAAAAGTTTTAAATGATAAAATAACCTAAAAGCAGAGTAAAACTATTACTTTCAAAAACATAACAATATATTGACAACTACCTCCAAGAGTTAAGCAGTTGATTTCCCTCAACTATACAAATAAAAAAAATAACTGTCAATCAAGAATTCAATATCTAGCAGAAGTGTGTTTATGTTATGTAGGCAAGGCAAAATTCAGACAATATTCAAAATAGGAGAACAAAATAATCTATTAATTGCAAACCGTATAAAAATGAGAGAAAATTAATCATGCTGAATAGAAATGTAAACAAAACATAAACCAAGTAAGCAATACAAAATCAGAACACCAATTAATAAAAGCAGGTAGACTAAATGTTAAAAAATAATTTTGGAGAGAATAAAAATCATATATTTACTGGAAACTGTATTGGTAGAGTTTTAATTTTATTTTTTGTCTTTGTGAAAGTATGAACCAGAAGAAGGAAATTTTACCAAACAATGTGCTAATTATTATAAAAATCTAATTATAAGTGTTTAAGATTTCTTTGTATTAATATGTCATTAAGAAGCAACATGATGAGGATATTTCTGGTCTCCATCTGTGCCCCAGAATTAACCCTGTGGCACAGCTGTCCGTACCCAAATCCCACCCAGAGAAAGCTTATCTCACAGGAGTGCTGTAACTCTTAAGTTCACAGGTGAGACCAACACATTTGCTCCAATACCTGGACAAAGAGGGACCGGCCAGCAGACAATGGGGCTCAGAAACTGTAGAGCAACTGGGGACTCGATACTTCTGGTCTCCATCTGTGCTCATAGTTAACTCTGTAGCACAGTTCTCAGTACCCAAATCCTTCCCAGAAAGAGCTGGTCTCCCAGGAGTGCTGACATACCTAAGATCACAGGTTCATAGACTCACAGTCAGAAACAGCAAGGTCAACTAACCTCAGAGATAACCAGATAGAAAACATAGGAAAAAGATCGGGAGTCATAGAAGCAAGTGTCACCAACAGAATACAAGAGATAGAAGAAAGATGCAAAAGATACCATAGAAAACATTGACACAACAGTCAACGAAAATGCAAAATACAAAAGTCTCCTAACCCAAATCATCCAGAAAATCCAGGACACGATGAGAAGATCAAACATAAGAATAATAGGTATATAAGAGAGTGAAGATTCCCAACTTAAAGGACCAGTAAATATCTTCAAAAAATTATGGAAGAAAACTTCCCTAACCTAAATAAAGAGATGCCTATGAACATACAAAAAGCCTACAAAACACTAAATAGACTGGACCAGAAAAGAAACTCCTCCTATCACATAATAATCAAAACACCAAATGCACAAACAAAGAATATTAAAAGCAGTAAGGGAAAAAGGTCAAGTAACATATAAAGGCAGACCTATCAGAATGACACCAGACTTCTCACCAGAGACTCTAAAAGCCAGAAAATCCTGGACAGATGTCATACAGACCCTAAGAGAACACAAATGCCAGCCCAGGTTACTGTATCCAGCAAAACTCTCAATTAACATAGATGGAGAAACCAAGATAGTCCATGACAAAACCAAATTTACACATTTTCTTTCCACAAATCCAGCCCTATAAAGGATAATAGATGAAAATTCCAACACAAGGAGGGACACTACACCTTAGAAAAAGTGAGAAAGTAATCTTTTTTCAAAAAACTCAAATGGAGATAGCCACACAAACATAATTCCACCTCTAACAACAAAAGTAACAAGAAGGAACAATCACTTTGATTAATATCTCTTAACATCAATGGACTCAATTCCCCAATAAAAAAAAATAGACTGACTGGATAGGTAAACTGGACCCAGCATTTTGCTGCATACAGGGCACACACATTCATAAAATAAACTTTAGTAAAGCTCCACATTGCACCACTCACAATAATAGTGGGAGACTTCAACACCCCACTCTCATCAATGGACAAATCATGGAAACAGAAACTACACAGAGATATAGTCAAACTAACAGAAGTCATGAGCCAAATGGATTTAATAGGTATCTATAGAACATTTCATCATAAAACAAAAGAATATACCTTCTTCTCAGTACCTCATAGTATCTTCTCCGAAAATTGACCATACAATTGGTCACAAAACACTCCTCAAGAAAAACAAGAACATTGAAATATTCCCATGTATACTATCAGACCACCACAGTCTAAGGCTAGTTTTAAATAACAACAAAAACAACAAAAAGCCCACATATACATGCAAGCTGAGCAACACTTTACTCAATGATAACCTGGTCAAGAAAGAAATAAAGAAAAAATTAAAGACTTTTTAGAATTCAATGAAAATGAAAGCCCAACATGCCCAAACTTATGGGACACAATGAAAACAGTGCTAAGAGAAAAACTCATAGCTATGAGTGCCTCCAAAAAGAAAGTGGAGAAAGCATACATTAGCAGCTTGACAGCACACCTAAAAGCTCTTGAACAAAAAGAAGCATACACCCAAGAGGAGTAGGCAGCAGGAAATAATCAAACTCAGGACTGAAATCAACCAAGTAGAAAGAAAAAGAACTATGCATAGGAACCCAGTCACAAAAGAATACACATGGTATGCACTCATAAGTGGATATTAGCCCAAAAGCTGAGAATACCCAAAATATAATTCACAGATCAGATGAAAAGCAGGAAGAAGGAAGACCAAAGTGTGGATGCTTCAGCCCTTCTTAGAAGGGGAAACAAAATAATCATGGAGGAAAGATGGGGGCAAAGTGTGGAACAGAGCCTGAAGGAAAGGCCACCCAGATACTGCCCCACCTAGGCATCCATCCCCTATACAGACACCAAATCCAGACAGTGTTGTGAATGCCAAGAAGTAATTGCTGACAGGAGCCTGATACAACTGTCTCCTGAGAGGATCTGCCAGAGTCTGACAAATATAGAGGCAGATGCTCACAGCCAACCTTTGGATTGAGAATGAGGTCCTCAATGGAGGAATTAGAGGAAGGACTGAAGGAGCTAAAGAGGTTTGCAATCCCATAGGGAGAGCAACAATATCAACCAACCAGAAACCCCTCCCTGCCCTGATTTCCCAGGGACTAAAACACCAACCAAGTAGTATACATGCAGTGACCCATGGTTCCAGCCCTGTATGTAGCAGAGGATAGCCTTGTAGGGCATCAATGGGAGGAAAGGCCCTTGGTCCTGTGAAGGCTTGATGCCCCAGTGTAGGGGAATGCCAAGGCAGGGAGGAAGGTGTGGGTGGGTGGGTGGGTAGGGGATCATCCTCATAGAAGCAGGGGGAGGATGTGATAGGGGGTTTCTGGAGGGGAAAACAGGAAAGGAATAGCATTTGAAATGTAAATAAATAAAATATCCAATTTAAAAAAGGAAACAAATACTAGAAAAGGGACAGAAAATTTAAAAACCTTTAATGCAGCAGCCTTTAAATGTAATACGGAATCAGACTTTGGCACATTCTACTTCAAACCAATAAATTGAATTTTTCTCAACATTAAAAACAAAAAAGAAGCAACATGACCTCAAGGCTGTATTTATGAGGAAACCCATATAAAAACAAAGGAATTTGTGGACAGAAACATACCCAAAGTCATCACATAGAATATTAACACATCATCTCTATTTGATAATGTAAGATGTCTTTTAAGAAATTGGTTGCACTATAAAATATTATTTAATGTATTACATTTTAAATAAAAATATTTTCTTAATGTGTTTTACCTGAATAAAAATAATACAATAAATATGATCTAATCTTATACTGATTAAAAGTTTTAAAATAATATTACATAAAGCAATTAAAATTCATTTGCTAGTGAGAATATGGATAAGTGAAATATATTCTTAAAAATGTGTATGTGCATCATAGTGCAATGAATTTGTGCATGTTCTATATTTTAGTAGTTGCTTTCCTAAAAGAAATTCCTATGGAAAACATGTTCCTAGAAGAGCTTACAGAAATTTCTAATAGCATCCATCAGATTTATCCACACTGGAAGCCAACCAAACATCAACTCATCCCATGTGTTGAATAGAATATTACACAGTTGCCAATAAATTAATGTGACATAGATAACCTAAGTGATTATTGATCAAAAATAAAGGTATAAAATAACATATACATAGTTAGATGTTTTTCTTATAACAGAAATTACAAAGTTAAGTAACATACCAATCAGATAAATGATATCTGAAGTAGTTTGTACTTCAGTAGTCAAGACATTGATCTTCAGGTAAGTTTAAGAAAGCCATAATGGGACCACATGGACAGGACAGTTTCTTGATCTCAGTGGTGAGTGCGTAGGCATACATGTTATTACTCATCTTCAATACTGTGTGTGTCTTAATACGGGTTCTCTAGAGTCATAGAACTTATGGAATATCTATATATTAAGAGAATTTATTGGAATGACTTACAGTCTGCAGTTCAACTAACACAACAGTGGGAAGCTGTGAATGGGAATCTAGAAGTTGCTCAAATCCCATGAAGCTAGATATTTCAGATGATCTTCTGTATAAGTGGGATCCTAAAGAAGTAGGCTCCAGTAGATGTGTTGGCAAGTAGGTGCACGCAGGAGGAGAAGGAGAAGTGGAAGAGGAAAAGGTGGAGAAGAAGATTAAGAAGGAAGCTTTCCTTCTTCCATTGTCTTTACGTAGGTCTGCAGCAAAAGGTATGACCCAGATAAATTTGTATACCAGCATGCCTAGACCTAAGCTGTTCTTTACTTGGAACTTCCCTTGTCTCAGACCTTGAACTCAGACCACCTTGTACCACCATGCCTGGGCCTATGTTTTTCATGACCACTATGCCTCAAGATCTGAATCAAAAGCCTATGTCTTTTAACCTCAAGTTCTGGATCACAGCTTCAATAGTTCAGACATAATGAACTCCAGGTAAGTGTGAGAAAGCCATAATGGGGCCCCTTGGGCTCTGTTTCTAAAATATACATATATGAAGGTGATGTAAATGAAATTATTAAATAATGAGGAAAACAGAGTCCTCAACTTGACATCTTTGTCAGCAAATGAAGCTTCAGTACCAGCACTGCATTATATCTAATTCAGTTTAACTAGCCAGAGGAGTCACACTGGAATCTTGAGACAATTCAGAAAATGTGCCCTCAAGTTTTGGATTGTAGTTCTTTCCAGATAGAGTCAATTTAACAACTGGGAATAGCCATCAGTGTGTGTGCACATACCCATGAGTGCTAAGCACCTTTCGCATATGAGAGGGAAAAAGTACCACTACTATAATTTCATTATTTTGCAGATGAGATGCCACTGAGGATATTTGGGAAAGAGGGTTGATCACAATATATTGAATAGTTTTTATAAGGCATTTCAAAAAGAAGAAAGGTGAAAACAGTGTCCCTTCTCTACAGCCATTGAATCCAAGCTACAATATTTCAGCCATGAGTCTACTAAGCAGACAAACTCATAGAGATAAAGGAGAATATTTTCACCCTCCACAAAGATTCCTCACTGTGGACTAAATACTAAGTCCTTTCCGTGTGGGCTACAAGGAAAGAGGTCAAACTCTTAAGAATAATTGAGTAGTTTAGCCTGTGCTGAAAGAGGCTGTTAAGTAAAACCTGTCCAGCCTAAGAAAGTAAGAGATTTTTGTGGCTTGTTCAAAGCTGTCAACATATCAACACTAAATTGCTAAATAATGAGATTTTGCTTTGTTCAAATCTGCAGGCATCGGGTCATCCTGACTTTTCAAATTCTTGTAAAAATAAACTATTAAATACATCAAAATGTGATACTCTTTCCAAACTAATGTTTTAATTCATGGCTATAGCAATCTTCATCTTCAATATCATGAGTAGATATGAGGGAAAGGAGGTCCAGTAACTGGCCTAAATTGGGATCCAACTCAAGGGGAGGCCCCATGGCCTGACACTATTACTGATGCTATGGTGTGCCTACAAACAGGATCTTAGCATGACTGCTTTCCAAAAGACCCAACAAACAGCTGAAAGAGATATTTACTTCCAATCAATAGACAGAAGCTAATTATCCCTGTGGTAAAATTAGCGAAAAGCTGGAAGAAGCTGAGGAGGATGACCCTATAGGAAGACCAGCCATCTCAACTAACCTGGACCCCTGAGATTGCTTAAACACTGAGCCACTAACCAGACAGCACAAACAAGCTGATATGAGGCCCCCAACACATATACAGCAGAGGAATGCTGGGCCTTGACTCAGTGAGAGAAGATGTACCTAATCCTCAAGAGACTGGAGACCCCAGGGAATGGGGAGGTCTGCTGAGGTAAGGGTGGGAGGTTGAAGGGGTGGAGACATCCTTTTGGAGATGGGGGATGGGGGAGAGAAGGAATGGGATGTAGAACAGTCAGAAGGGAAAAAAAGACTGGACTGTAAAAAAAGACTAAGAATTTTTAAAAATTAAGAAATTAAAAAATAAAATAAAATTACACAAAAAGGAGAGTAAACTACCATTAGAGAGTAGATGAATCACATCTTGAAAGGAATACACACTTTTTTCAGAGGATGAAGCATGGGGCATTGCATTTCATAAATTAGTCTTTGGTCAGGCATGCTATAAGGAAATGGTTGGGTTCTTGGCTTGAAAGTCTATCCAGAACTCCTTGTAAAAGATGGCCATGGAATTGATAACAATGATGTTGGATTAAGTTCAGCTTATGATTTTATAAGTTACACATCTTTGGACTGCAGAGATGATCTAATGTTTAGGAACATTTGATGCCTGTACGGAGAACCCAGGTTCAGTTCTCAGTTTATGTTCTGTCCTCTACCTTCTCTAGACATGTGCGTGGTACACATACTGCAGGCAAGCTCTCACTCACATTAATTGAAAAGTACTACAAAATGCATCTTTAAAAATAAAATTGGCCAAATTGTTAACCTAAATAATTGATGAGTAGTTACTTATAACAAAATTTGCATGGCTTTCTATGCATTAGAAGTTATATACACAGTTTGGGGTTTATTGGGGGAATAGCAAAACTGTATGACAGTATTTATGTTCAATTGTTAACATTAGATATTAAATGTACTGGAATTCTAAACATTATTTCACAGACTTTGCAAGACATTGTTTTGAAGATCAATAGTCAAAAGCACATTTTTCTCTATTTATACATAAAATAAAACGTACATAGAATTAAATATGCAAGACTCATATATGAAGTTTACTATTTATAACTTTGATGATAAAGTTTTTGACTTTTAGTCAGACTGTCACAAAACACAGGACAAGAGGTAAATCATTAATCATAAGTTGAGATAACAAAAAATAAGTGGAAAAAGATGGAGCTGGATAATCCTCTCCTATAAAGCTAACTGAAGGCTTGTACGATGGCTCCCCAAGTGAGGGTACTTGCCAGCAAAGCACAAAGACTTGAGGTTGATCCCATAGGTTCTCACTGTGGACAGAGAGAACCAACTTCAGCAATGATGCCCTTTGACCTATATAGGAATGCTATGTCATTCACATGTATGCTCACAAACACACGCATAAAGAAAAGTAATAAGCTTAAAGGAGATAAATTGGATTTCCCACAGTTTAATTTTTATATTTTTATGTTATAAAAATTTACCTCCATTTGTCACATTTTTGATAAATGTTAAAAAGTCTTATAAATGAAAATTTTAGAGCTATAAGCAACTATGAAACAGCATATATAGAGGCAACTGTGTATGGGGTGGCACCCTTTGATAAAGCTATTGAAGACTTCATTCATTGGTAATACTCAGAGATCTCAAGAAGTGAGACTGATGGTATAGGAAAGAAGTTCTATGAATAAAAGCACAGTAACAAAAAGAGTTCTTAGCAAGAAGTGTTTGGCATATATGTTTTATGGAAATTCAAACAGGCCAGACCAATGGAGAGGAAAGAGTGGAAGGAGATTGGAGGATTTATTTATGAGAGTGACATATAAGATATCTCTTTGAACATTTTCAAAGATATTAGTCTGTTTTCTGCTTCTGTAAAAAATCTGAGGCTGTTTAATATGTAGAGAAATGAAATATATATAAGTTACATAATTTGAGGTTAAGGAACAGTTTTTACATCTGGCTGGCTTTAATAAAGGCCTCTTCAGCTGGGTTAACCACATGACTCCATTTCCAAAACACGTTTAAAATTAGTTTTGAAACTAGAAAAGCAAAATACAATGATAACTAGCAAATATCACATTGTAAAATAAAAATTATTTGGATTAATCTGAAAAGCTTATATATTTTTTAGCATCAAGTTTAATCAAAATCAAATATGTTTAGAAAATAAGATAAACTGCAACTTTATAATTTTCTGCCAATGTAAAAAGCTTTTATGTAAGTCTGGAGAGCTGCTCCGTGTTCAGGAGCAAGTGCTGCTCTTGCAAAGGACCCAGTGTGCTTGCCAGAACCCATGGCAAGAAGCTCAAAAGCATCCATAACTCCAGCTCCAGGGCATCCAATACCCTCTTTGTGCCTCTATAGACACCTGCACATGCACTCACACAGACATGTGATTAAATCCATGCTAATAACTAAAAGCAAAAAAGGACTTGTGAAATAAAACAAACACTACTGGGTGGTACATAGTGTGGTTAAATTTATACATATTCAAAGTAAATAAAACACATTATATAATATATGAATATGTAGCTTATATCAATCCTAAACTAAGCAAGAATCCCACTGAAAGCAAATGGGAGTATTAAAACACCAAAACAAACAAACAAACAAAAACTCAACCTTGCTCCAAAGTAATACTGATGGAAAAATCATTTTCATTCATACCATGAAAGAATTTTTGTTAAATTAGCCTGTATTTGCTTTTCCTAGATAAGCATTCTTGCTGCTCATTATCCCCAAATGTCATAAAAATGGTTTATCTCCAAACACAGTGTAACCCGTACTTCCCACACAGTACTGCACAGTAGGGGTTTTTGGGGGTAGAGGCATACAAATGAAAAGATATGTGAAGTATTATCCAGTCTCTGGGTCCTTCAGTGTGTCAGTCGTGAAATCTGAGGCTCAGGATGAATTGATTCTCAGAAACCTATGCTTCTTAATAAGTTAATTATTTTAATCTTCTGTGGTCTTCTCTAGAATTTTCTCAATATGGAGTACCCATGTCTGGACAAGAGCTTTAGTATTTTACAGACTTACCATTAGAAAAGATCAGCATTTTCTCAGAACACAGTCCTCCCTCCCAGCAAGAAATAATAGACATAGCTCTTTGGTTAATGAGGTAAGGGAAATGAATATTAGGGGAGAAATTATAAAGCATAAGCCATAAAGAATGCAACTGTAATCATGGCATATTGTCAACAGGGATTCCCTAGCTCCCAAAAGTGAAACGACAAGAGATTACATCTGTACTTGGAAGACCTAGCTTTAACTTGGACCAGACAATAGACAGATTCTTTTCATAAAGACAAATTTGTTTACAGTAAAAGACAATGACATAAGTTTGTTTGGGGGCTGGGGAACAGTTTTTAAAACATTTCTATGCATATGTTGAGAGGAGCTTTAATCAATTTCTTCATTATATAAAGCATAAAAATATTGAATATTTTCTTGCTTTTTTAGGAGACAGGTTTGAAAACAAATAGCAAAGGTAAAAGCAAAAGGCCCAGATGAGGGAAATTGCGGCAAATAGTATGTTCTGGCAGGGAGACACCCATTATACATTCTTCCTGATGAAGATGTGGAAACATTTACAGAGAGACTTCAAACAACATGCGATCTGCTCTAAGAAGGAACTGGCAATGGGGATAAAAATTTGGAGTAGCAGGAACTAAAACAAGATGTAATCATGGAAACGTAGATTTCCCCAAAACACTGTAGCCTTCCCACGACACGGAATTCCCAGACACCCTGTTTAACTACTGAAGCCAAGAGCAGCTTTGGAAGTACAGGCGAGCCTAGGACATCCAGGAGACAAATTACTCCTCTTTTATGACGAAGTCATCTTTTCTCTTGAACCCTGTCACTAGCAACAAGAGCCAAGCCGTTTAGTGGCTACGTGTTCCATTATTTCATGTGTGAAATAATATTAAACACATCTGACCTTGAGAGTTGTCATAAAGGAAATGAGTAGCAACGGAAATATGGAAAGTCATCGTGTTAGTGAGTGACTGAGCCAAATGAAATTCACAGTTCAAAATTGGCACTAAAGCCTCAATATGGCAGTGCCTTTGACACACAAAGATTGTGTGTGTGTCTGTGTGTTTATGTGTGTGTGTGTTTTGTGCATGTGTGTGTGTGTGTGCCTTTTAAAACTATGAAATTAAAATAACGTCTAAAAAAAAAAAAAACAAAAGTAGGTAGATCAAAACCCGAGTTGACCTTTCAGCTACATATTGACATTAAAAGACAGTTTTGTTCTTCGGGCATGATAAAAACTCAATTTTAAGATGAAATGATGAGCCACTTCATAACTTTTAATAATATGTCAATGCTTCTAGTATCACAAATGTGCCACTGGACCACAGTGAAAAGAGCCAGGTTCATATGACTTGCCCGAGGCAAACTAGATGCCACTCTACCACCATTGGCTTAATGGTCTCTGTCTGTAAACTAAAAATATTGGTCTTTCAGTTCTAGAACTACTTTCAGGAGTAAATAAGATGTTATATGTCACAGTGTCCATCAGAACACATTGACATTCAGCGTTCTATACAACTATTTTCTAATGTACTTTCTGTTGAGGTCATATTATTTTGGTTGAGTACTTTGGTTTTTTGTTTATATTCCTAAAATTGATTTGCTGTTCATTTATAGTTTTTTAACTTACAAAAGATATTTAAAAAATGTGAAAGCTTTAGAGATTTTGCAGTGCGTCATCCCAAAATGAGAGCATGTAATGTACAATATTGCCTGAATGGTTTCATGGCACAAACTGTATCCCAGCCAGAATAACATCTCAACAAAAAAGCAACCTGAAAGGGAATTGCAGGAATTCCTTACTCTCTATGCATTTCTGATTGCTCTTTTTAATTAACAAATTTATTAATTAACTTTTATACCCAATAACTGCCCTCTACATAATCCCTTCCCTGGGTCTCTCCATCCCTCCTCTCATTCTCCGCCGAGAGGGTAGCCGCCAATTGAGTATCCCTCATCCCTGGTATATCAAGTCTCTACAGGCACATCTTCTTCTACTAAGGCCAGACAAGACAGCCCTACTGGGGAATGGATTACACGGACAGACAACAGCTTTAGGGACAGTCCCAGCTCTAATTGTAGGGGAAACTACATAGACTGTTCTTGATCAAACACTAGCAAGCACCTGTCAGCTCAGAACTTGTTTTCTGAGCTCACTCATGGAACATAAGTGATAACGTGAAACATGACTTCCCTGTTATTCTCTTTCTAGACTAAGGCTGAACCCTAGGGCCCCCAAAACAAGCCAGTCCGTGTAATAGCTCTCCTCTCAGGTAAGAGCAGAATTTCTTTGGACTCAGGTAAGAGCAGAATTTCTTTGGAACTTTTCTATTTAGACTTTCTATGTTTCTATTTTCAACACTTCTCCAGAATTTGAAAACATTTCTATTTTTGGAGAATATAGAAAGAAGCACACCACATTCTCTACATCTTTCTTGGACAATAATAGAATAATGTGTTATATTATCACCCCTCAACCTTATTTTTTTTCTTTTGGTTAATACAATGCATGTATCCTATGATAATTAGAAAACACCTTCCTAGAGGAAGTAGCAGTGTCAGGAATATATGCAGACAGGAATGATTTGAGAAGGAGACAAATGAAGAGATACATAAATGTCCTCTCCTGTTAAAGTTTGCAAGTGAATCTCTATTGGACTACATAGGCTGAATGTCTGCACATCTCCAGCACAGTGAGAGATTATCTGGAAGGATGGCCTTACTGATTCTTGGGTCAAAAATAAAGAATTGAGATCATAGACTGAGAACTGAAGGAGTTGAAGGGGTTTGCAACCCCATAGGAAGAACAACAATATCAACCAACCAGACCCCACCCCCAGAGCTCCCAAGGACTAAATCACCAACCAAAAAGTACACATGGGGAGAACCATGGCTCCAGCCTCATATGTAGCAAAGGATGGCTTTATCTGGCATCAATGGGAGGAGAGACCCTTGGTCTCTTGAAGGCTCGATGCCCCAGGATAGCGGAATGCCAGGGCAGTGAAGTGGGAGTGGATGGGTGGGTAGGTAGGGGAGCACAATTTTTTTTTTGGTTCTTTTTTTAGGAGCAGGGGACCCAACCCAGGGCCTTGTGCTTCCTAGGCAAGCACTCTACCACTAAGCTAAATCCCCAACCCCGGGGAGCACACTTCTAGATGCATGGGGCAGGGGGTAGGATAGGGAATTTGTGGAGGTGAAACCAGGAAAGGGGATAGCATTTGAAATGTAAATAAATAAAATATCCAATTAAAAAAGCATACTTATAATGATTTCAGCTTTAAATTATTTTTATAAAAAATTATGGTTCTTTTGAAATGACAGATTAATCACAGAAATTTGAAAAGTTCAGAAACTATATAATTATGATTGCATAACCCAGTTACTCTACAAAATTACCTAGTTACTGTACAAATATTATTAGAAAGGATTTGACCTATCTCATTTTACATTATTTGAGTACTTCCTGCTTTCCTTTATTTTTCTTTTTTCTTTCTCTTTTTCTTCATTTATTTCTATCTTTCTGAAGCTATTTTCAATTCCCCATCTTCACTTGCAGCAAATATTCTACTCTGTAGCCTATAGAGTTTTTTCAATCAAATAAGTAATAGTAGTTAAATCATATATACATGAAATTTCTAATTATTCTCCATTTCTCATAGAATAAAACTGAATTATTTTGGGTTAGAATGCAAAGTCTATAGTTAACTTTTACCTGAGCATAATTTTAAATTCAACTCCCATTATTTGTTTATGGGAAAAAATTTCCAAAACTGTTAAACTTAACTTTTCTAACACTAGTCTTTCTGTAATTTCAGAAAAGGAATGTTACTGTTTTGGTTTTCTGATGGAATGATTATCTAAACATGAAAGCTTTAAAACTCTATAAGTGACAAAGCAAATTCCTAGGGTTGAAATAGTTAAATAAGAGGAGGAAATACCACCAGTAAGCATAAGATATTACTTTTCAATAGGAAGTAATGAAAATAAATGTAAATTATAAAATTACAACAAAATGCTACACCCATCAATTCTCATCAATATAGCCAGTTAAACAAGACCTGAACCACAGTGTTGTCAATGAACATGCTAACAAGGTAGAGGGAAAAATCACAGAGTCTCAACTCCAGACAAAGAACTAAGGTCAACTCTCAAATGGTCTTCCCCAGGGAAGAGGGCACCACTTGATATATCTTATATCAAAAGACCATCCCTGAGACAATAAACATATGGTAACAATGTAGACTAAATGGGTTGTATTTCTATATTTAAAAGTGTGTGTGTGTGTGTGTGTGTGTGTGTGTGTGTGTGTGTGTGTGTAGAAACACAAGGAGAAAGAAAGGAGAAAAGAAGTGATGTAATTATATTATACTTTCAAAAATAAAAATGTTATATCAATACATTTTTGCATTCAAAATAAATTTTCTTATTTCGTTTTATATAATCACCCCAATAATGTATATTAAATCAACTATTATAAGGCAGCTTCTTATTCATACTTGACTTTACCTGTATTAGTAATTGTTTGCTGTTCTTATACTTAATAAATCCTAAGGGAAATGTCAAACCATGTTTCTTACTCTGTTTTGTTTTACGCACAGAGGATCTCTCTCTGTGTGTAGCCCTGGCTTCTGTGGAACTTGCTATGTACACTAAGATGACATTGACCTCACAGAGATCTACCTGACTGTATCTTATAATGCTGGGAATAAAGGTGTATATCAGCACACCAGGCCCATGCCTTGTCTTTTGAAAACTCTCTCAGCTATTTTTATGGGTTATATTTAACAGTACATCTTAAAGCAGTTTAGCTGAAATTTATTGTAATTTCTTTTCACTTATATTTATACTTAATTGTAGAGGAAATAAAATCTTTATTGCATTCAGTTTTCCTTCTAGGAAGAAATATTTCTTCTCAGTAAATTCTTCGTTTATGTCTTCCAATGTTCTTAGAGTCTTCTTCATAGAGGTCTATATAGTTTTGTTCATAGTATTTATAATGTGTTGAGTTGTTCTCTGTTTATTACCAGAGTCTGTCTTTGAAGCATTTCCTAAGAGGTTTTTATTGATGTGTACAGAAGTTATTGGTATTAATTTAATCCAGACCACTCATGTAATATTTTTAAAATGTTTTATTTTCAGGCCGTTTGCTGGGAGTCTGCAGGCACATATTTCCTGTACATAAGTTGCTACTGTGAAATGGAGAGGCCCAAATGCATGGAGTTGGTCATAACCATGAGCCCATAAAATCAAGTGCAGTCATTTTGTAAGCCTTTAAAAATACAACTTTTCATCCAAAGGTTAAATAAAAGATTTTAGTACCACAGAGCAAAACTCATTTCTGATTGGCCCTTGTAATTCAGATTTATAATAATAACACATGGACAGATAACATAGGCTTACACCAGTTATTAATCTTAAATCTCTGAAAGGCCATTCTCACACCAGCCTGCCAAGAATGGGTATAGCTATAGAAACAGGAACAGAGGTTTAGTTCAAAGATATTCTTTGGTTTTTTAATTGACTAAGCTATTTATTCACTTTATATTGTAGTTTTCCCTCCCTCCTCTCCTCTCTGTCTCTCCCTCTTAACTCTTCCTCCCAACCCCTCACCATCCAGCCCTCCATCCTATCAACCCAGAAAAGGAGTGGCCTCCCATAGACATCAACCAGCCCCTGCGTATCAAGCCACAGTGACACCATGCACATCGTCTTCCACTGAGGCTAGACCAGGCAGCCCAGTTAAGGGAAAGGGAGCCAAGGATATAAGTGTAGTCAGAGATAGCTCCTACTCTAAGGTAAGGAGTACAACATAGTGACCCAGCTGCTACATCTCTGAAGAGGGCCTAGTTCTGTCTTATTACTAGTTTGCATTGTAAAAACATGTGCTAAGATCACAACATAGAGGTCATAATAGCTATCATAATTCTGTTATTAGTGTCATGTTTATCAAGTATGTGTCATGCCCAGTGTTTTAGTTTGAATACAGAATGTATGCTTGATACATGATTTTTGAAGGAAAGAGGAAAATTGGAACTGTCTGGCAGAAGACATAGAAATAATCATTAAAACAGTCCAGGAATTCTTGTTTAATGGGGAAAAAAGGGCTATGTCCTATATTCTTAAGTAAGTTTGCACTGAAATATAAGAATGGAATGTGTTCTGAGTAAATGACAAGAAACACATAGTCATATTTCTTATTATTTTTTAAATTAAAATATAATTAATTCTTTTTACCCTTCCATCTCTTCCCTCCAACCCCTCCGACATAACCTCTTTCTCTCTTGAATAATAATTTTTCTCTAATTGATTATATATACATATGATATATAGTTAGATACAAAGATACATAGATCAATCCATATTCATATACAGATCCAGCCTGCTCATTCTGTCTGGTATTACTCATATGTATATAAGGTCAGGCCTGTCCACTTAGCTATCTTAAAGTGGCCAATGCCAGTGTAAGATCTTGAAAATATGGCTAAATTTGAAAAATTATTTGGTACATTTGGAGTTAATAATATATGTTCCACTATGTTATAGTGGCCTTGTTTGTGATAGCCAGAAGGTGGAAATAACCCAGATGTCCCATGACATAAGAATGGATACAGAAAATGTAGTTCATTTATACAATGTAATACTACTCAGCTATTAAGAATGAGGATATTCTGAGTATTGCAGGCAAATAGATGGAAATAAAAAATATCATCCTGAGTGAGGTAAATCAGACCCAAAAGGACATACATTGTATGTACTCACTAATAGGTCTATATTAGCCAAAAAAAGGTACAGAATACCCAAGATACAGTTCACAGAACTCAAAAAGGTCAACAAGCTGAAGAGCCCAAGTAAGGACACTTTGGTCCCACCTGGGAGGGAGAAGAAAACAATCATAAGGGGGGAGAGAGAGGGACCTGGGAGGGAAAGGGGCTGGGGGTTAGGTGGGAAGAGGGGACATGGGTATTGGATGGGCCAAAAGGACTGAAGCCCTGAGGGCCAGCAGAAAGAATGGAAACAGGCGATATTGGGAGGAAGGAGGTTGGGACTAACCTCCAGAATGTACCAGAGACCCGGGAGGTGAGACTCTCAGGACTCAAAGGGAGGGACCTTAGATGAAATGCCCTACATTGGGGATGAAAGGTAAAAGTTTAAAATTACCCCCTAGACAAAAGTTGAAGCCAAAAGCAGGCTCTGGAACTGCCTGTTCCAGGAACTAGCTGATCACAGAAAGAATAATTGCACCAGCTGGTTCAGCTACTTTGTTCCAGGAACTAGCTAACCATAATAGCAGCTGACCATAATAGCAGGAACTGGTTAACCATTAAGTAGGATTAAAATCTTAAAGAACAATCATGAGACACAGGAGGTTCTTCATCGTGATTTGGTATGGCTTTTCCTTTAAATACCCCTTCTCCCAACCATTTGAGGTCCAACTCCTCTACCCCTGCATGGAAAATGAGTCTCGGACCCAGTGCACTGGTTTCTGTCGTCCCTATCAATAAACCTCGTGTCATTGCATCAAGGACGGTCTCTCCTAAGTTCTTGGGGGGTCGAGTCATCCCGAGACTTGATTGAGGGTCTCCCCGCTCCGAGGGTCTTTCAGGGAGAGGGAACTTGTAGATCTCGCCTCCATCAGAAAGACAGGTCATCAAGTGAGGGATGGGATTGCTATCCAACAGTCAAAGGCTCTAAAAGAACTGCAGGGATGGACATGGAGAGGAGCCTGAGGAAAAGAAGATCCAGTGACAGGCCCAAAGGGGGATCCAGTTCAAGGGAAGTCCCAAGGTCTGACACCATTACTGAGGCCATTGACTGCTCACAAAAAGGGACCTATCATGACTGCCCTCTGAAAGACCCAACAAGCAGCTGAAAGAGTCAGGTGCAGATATTTGCACCCAACCAATGGACAGAAGCTGGTGACTGCCCCCATTGTTGAATTATGGAAAAGCTGAAAGAAGCTGAGGAGGAGGTTGACCTATAGGAGGACCAGCAGTCTCAATTAACCTGGACCCCCTAGATCTCTCAGACACTGAATCACCAACCAGGCAGCATACACCAGCTGATATGAGACCCCCAACACATATAACAGAGGACTTTATTCTGTCTGGGTTCAGTCAGAGAAGATGCACCTAACTCTTAAGAGACTGGAGGCCCTAGGGAGTTTAGAAGTCTGGTAGGGTGGGGACATCCTCCTGGAGATGGGGGTGGGGATGGGGCAGAGAGGAGGCATGAGATGGAGAATAGTCGGAGGGTGGACTCCCCAAGCGGAATAAAATTTGGAGTGTAAAAAACTAAAGATAAAATTAAAAAATAATAAAACAGAAAAAAATTTGTTGCTATAAAATTATATAAAACATTTGTCTTTTACCCCCACTAACTCTGGTACGGAAATACCCCAAGATATCTGGTAGATATCTTAATCTCAGTCAGCAAAGAGTCTCACCCACTCTGTTCCATCCCATATCACATTGCCAAAGGCCTCTCTATGAGCCTGGCAACAATCTCTCTACCCATCCAGTTCCCAAGGTAGAATGTCACTATGCCAGAAATATAAATCCTAATTCTGTAGCAGCTTCGTGTCCCAGCTGCACATACACTCTTAAACATAAATTGTCACAAGAAAGAACATACAACATGATAGCCTCTGATCCAATTGATAAAATATAATTGCCCACCTAAACATACAAAGCTCTTTACACATTCATCCCTTAAGAACATTCATAAAAACCTGTAGAGTGGAATCTTAACATTAGTCTCCAAGTTTTCTCGACGGCTTCTTCGCCAGTCTCTTTCCTTTCCAGCCTCCTCTTCTTCCCTCAAACTTTTCTCCTGCTCATCCTTCCTTCTTGTCCAACGACAAGCCTCATTCTATCTTGTACCTGCCTTCACCTGTATGACATATTACACATTTTGAAGCTTGAAAATATAGATTTTTTTCTCAAATAACTAATCCATAAGTACTTAATAGAATTTCATGCTCTTAAACTTTTTATTTTTTTTGGTTTTTGACTTTTTTTAAGTCTTAACCTATTCACTGTACTATCCAAATATACTGAAGTGGGATTGGAGAGATGACTCAGCAGTTCTAAGATCCTGGTACACTTGCATTGGACCCGAGTTCAAATCCCAGCACATATACATTGGTTCACAATCATCCATAACTCCAGTTCCAGGCTCTCGTCTGACTTATGGTATATACCATCATACCAGTCACACCTGTGCACATTCAAACATAATTATAACATTTGAATGCATAACAAAAATGAAATTCAGTAAAAATTAAATAAATAAAAATAGTTAAAGCAAACAATCAAATATGGTAGAACTGAATATAATAATTACCAAGTTAATAAATGTAGTTCATAAGTGGCACACTATAAAAACTTTCAAAGTGGCAGCCACCTCTCCTTCCTATCCTGCCTTCACAGGAGCTGTCACAATTGCAACTTCTGGTAAAATGGCTGCACCAGGACACCACACAGGAGCTATCCATAGTAGTGACACCTTCTTTTCCTGCCTTAGCCTGCAGGAGCTGTCCCACAGGAGCTGTGCGCAGTGGCAGCACCTTCTCTTCAGCCTTCCTAGTAGCCCCACAGACATACTGCCTCAGCCAAAGTTGCCTGTGGTCTCGGACTTCCAATCCTAATCCATGAGCCTGGTGTGGAGAAAAGAGGGTGAAAAAAAGCCACCGATCCCAGAGCTGTCAACAAAAATCCACCAATCACCAATCCCTGAACAGGAAAAACCCTCAATTCCTGAGCTACCTAAGAGATCCTATATAAACCCTGCCCTTAGTTAAATTCTCTGCGTCTGCTTCTTGGTGCAGAGGGCAGCCATCTCTAGATTCATCATCCCTCCGTACCCTGGACTCTTTCAAAAAGTTCTCTCTTCTGAGATTTGCTGGTGTGATTCTCTCCTAGGAAGAAGCTAAGCAGCAATGAAGAAGAGAAAGGAAGCAGTGGAGCAGAGCTGAGGCTCCTGAGCTCCGCATCTCAGCTGTGGATTCCCCTCCCCTGGGAGCTGCAATGCCTCTGCTGAGGAGGCTTCTTCTCAGAGCTGTGTGATTCCTAAGCTCCTACGTCTCAGGATGCCCGCTTCTTGGGATACCTTCTCCTCTCAGAGCTGTGTTGTTCCTGGGCTTCCGAGTCCCAGGATACCCTTTCACTGAAGCAGAAATTTACAAAGGGCAAGCTCATTTTGCAGAAATTACCATAAGCATAGCGTGGACAAAGACTAACCATGTTGATTTGATTATGTTTACTTTTATCCTCGTGCCTAAAATAAATACTGGTTTTGTCTATTTTCATTCACATTTTAAGAATAAACTATGACCTAATTATGAATCGCAATATTTCGATGCATCTTCTGAGATGAATTTTTTAATTCTTTTTAGAATGAAATCTCCAAGTCTTTTAACATGACTGAGAGTAAGTTTCCAGGCTCCACAGAAGTCTAGAAATAGCATATTCAAAGATGGGGCAACCATTTGAAAACACATAGACACTTCATTTTAAATCAAAATTCCACAGAGCATATGAGGTCTCTTCACTAGACTGCACATGCTTGCCTCTAGATTTTATCAGCCGCTTTAAGTAGCAGCAGGTCTACTTCAGATCTCTGACACTTTATGAATTTTCAATATCTGCCCATGCAAAGACAATACCTTCACATTATTGTTTTAAAGGTCCCAGTGAAGAGGCTTGGGGTTTTAAATTATATTCCCTTATTATTCTGTCTTTACTCTTGTGTGATTATGTTCCATAAATGCAGAAGCAGATGTTTTTACTTTACAGAATTATTTTGCATAAATATGTTATTTTCATGCAACAATCATAAATTCACTCCTTTATAGCAACATTCCACCTCAGAACGATGGAGCCCATCAACTTTCTGCCGATATGAATATTTTTTATAATAGGAACATGAATGAACCGTCAAAGATTAAATTTAGGTCTCAGGCGATGGCTGCTTCACTCTCAAACTTATGATATATGATTGAAGCAAGAGAACTTTCAAGTTCCACAGAGAGCATTTCTTTTAACCAAGTCAAAATGCTTTATTGGCAAGCAAATCTGTACTTGGTTGAGATGTGAATCTCAAAACATAAAGTAAGCATTTTAAGAGTGGCAACTGTGAGTATCGGGTTCTCACTAATGCAAACTGCCTACATGATTTTTTTTGTTATTTTTGTGTTTCAAAAGAAGAAAATACCTACATAAAGTCATTTTACATATGAAAGCCACAGAAGTCAGGAATAACTCTAGCTGAGAACAAGTTGAAATTCCTGGATAAAACATGAATGCATCCTTTTAGAAGCCTTGAGGCTGTAAGGAATTCCCAGACAGAATAGAAAGGCAAATTTGAAAACAACCAGGGAAGAGGCACAAACTCTCCTTTCCTTTGGAGTCTTTGTTTCTTGAGAATGTGGAACCATGGATGGAGAGAACACAGAGAATAAGGGAAATGGAACCTACAATCAGCCTTTGTTCAGTTCGGGATGTACAGCAGACTCAGTCAAAAAGCTGAAGCCACAATGGATACACTGCACAGCAAATTGATTCCCTAAATAAACCAAACCAGCCACCCAATCACACTGCTGATATCTGAACATCTGAGGCGATGCCATTAGTACGGGCTCTTTTGGGAGGTGGGCAGCTCACAGATAGATCCTAGTGAATTTATTTAGTGTCACTATGATTGAATCCAATAGAGACTTCTTTCTTTCCTTCCATCACGTAAACTCAAAGCAAGAAATACAGCCATGCAAGAGTGAGAAAACTGACCCCTAGCAGACCTCTAGTCTGCCAGTGCCCTGACTTGCACTTCCTGTTTTTAGAACTATGAGAAACGAGTTTCTGTCACTTATAATCTATTCAGTATATGGTGTTTTAATAGTTTCCACCTAGCTTAAGACCATAGACCAATAAAACCGTGTCCATCACTCAACTACCGTTATTTACCAGAATTTTACACTTCAGTTCTGACCATTCTCTTCACTTCTTTCTCAGTAAACTTTACAATAAAATTTGAATACCACTTATACCTACATATGTAAGTCTGTAGAAGAAATAAAAATAAAACTTAGTGTCTGCTTAAAACTTCAAGTTATTTCATATTTCATATTGCACGTTCAGCTGTCCTGAGTTTTTTTCAACACTTGTTAATTTTGTTTCTTTTTATTACTACTGGAATATTACTTAATGTGTTTCCTGCTGCTATAACTGAATGTCACAAACTGGAAAAGTTATAAACAACGAAGTCAAACATAAAGCTGGTTTTCAATGCCTTTGGAGACTGAGAAGTCTGGATGTGATGCTACATCATCCACAGCAAATAAACAGAGGGAGAACATTAAACTCAAATTGGCCTTTGTATCAGGAAACATGACATACAATGACTCTCACGTGTGCCTACATCACTCAGTTGCCTTATCTAAAATTTTATCTTTTAAAAATGCTCAATAACAAATTTCAGTGTGAGCTTGGAAGGGATGCCCATCTAGATATAAATAAGGTCTACAATCTGCATTTGGACATTGCTTCTTTGGGCCTCTTCTGTTTCTCCCACTTGCAAATGGCATCTTTCTGATTGTCATAGAGGGACACTTGCTCTGGCTTAGCTGATTATCTGCTTGGAGTGTTGATAATTATTTTTCTTTTTGGGAGAACGCAAAATTATCTTCCATCCCTGTTAAAACACTGTCCCATATACAGAAACCTCTGCTTTTGTGTAGTAGCAACAACATATGAGACCATATCTGGGAACTCAGCATCCTGATAGAATAAAGGGTTACTTCTGAGACACTCGTTCAGTTAATAATTGAAAGGTCCCAACTTTCTCGTTGGTGCAATAATACTTTGGTCATCATATATCCAAATCTAATTACAGGAAAGACTTAAAATTAATGGACTTTTAAATAATTATTTTACACTAATGAACTCTTTTCTAATTAACCATCATTCCTAAAACTTAAATCAATCCTCTCTATGTACACAGGAAAGTCTCATTTGCAGAACAAATCTTTTGTTTCTCAGAGCACAGTTTCTCATTTGTTAACTACTTAGAATATATTCACCGTATATAAAAGGACCTCACTAAACAAACTGAGAGTCAGGATGAGCAGAAGCTTTTAAACCACAAGTCAATAAATATATACTTAATGACTGATAAAAGTACTTTGAGATGAATATTGTTTGAAATTTTTCTCTGAGGTATTAACATTATTTCTACTAGTAAACATCACCAGCTGTGATCAGTTCTCTTGGCCAGCTGGTTGCTTAACTGACTCTGTAGTACTAGCATACTATATTTTTTAAATAGATAGATAGGTAGATAGATAGATAGATAGATAGATAGATAGATAGATAGATAGATAGATATGATTATAAATGAATATAGGGGCTGGAGAGATGGCTCAGCAGTTGAGAGCATTGACTGCTCTTCCTGAGGTCCTGAGTTCAATTCCCAGCAACCACATGGTGGCTCACAACCATCTGTAATGGGATTCGATGCCCTCTTCTGGTGTTTCTGAAGACAGCTACAGTGTACAGTGAACAGTGTAATAAAATAAGTAAATAAATTTAAAAACAAATAAATGAGTATAAGTACTCTGTATTCTGTGACAATGTTCTGGATATGTAAATGAAATATGAGGTCAGAAATTATCAGGTGGTTTAATGTTGATCATCGTGTCTTGTATTCTAATAGATTTTACACTGATTAGCAAGGCAAATATGAAACATTGGAATCCCTGCGTGAGAGCATACCTATGAGTCCTCTTATTATTTTTCCTTTTTGGGATTTAGTTATAGGTGTATTTCTTCATGTCTGTTACAGAAGTAAACATTTAGTCTATCAAATATAATGTTATTCATTTATTTACTTGACAAGCAAAGGCAAGATTTGAGGTCTGAAAAGGTCACATTGTTGACAATTGAGGAGTGTGCATCACTTGTAACTAAGGAAATTCTGTGACCTCACAATCAATTTGAACATCATGTTTTCATAAAATAATTTATTTATAGACTCTTTGAGTCTCTAAATGTATCTTAAGTTACATGGCAACCTGAAGGTGACTGAAATAAAAATATATTCTTGAACTATGTCACAAAGCTAAAGTGCCCCACATCAAAGCAGTAGAACTTAATCTTTATTGGCTTCTGCGAGTCTTATAAAAAACAATCTTCTCCCTCACTTGAAAAGTTCCCAGAAGCAACGTCTCCCTGACAACTCAAGTCATTCACAAGGTAAGAATTCAGTCTTATTTTTCATCTCTTACTTGCATATTTAAAATCTGAAATCTCAAAATTCTCTGCAAGGTTATGATTTTCTTGAATGTTGATATTGAAAATTATTGACTGAAAAAAATTGTTAGACATTGAAATATGCATTTGCATATCTAACCCCCATTTGTTTTATGGTGATACCTTTATTCAAACCTATGTCATAGTATTGCACACATTCCTGTATACTCAATGAAGAAATGTAAAGGAAAGATTCATATCAGGACATCACATGCAATGTCAGATAAGAACTTGAGCATAAGTCTAGATGACCTCTCCTTCGCAATGTACTTTACTAATATATTGGGATTTTCTTCCATCCACTGCCCTCTGTACACACACCTTTCCAGTCATCTCAGTCTCATAAGTCAGTTCTACAGTTCAATCTCTGTGCCACAAAACTTTGCACCAGTTTTGCCTCTATCTGCACATTACAGATACTTTTGACCTTTCCACAAGACTGTTTCCCACTGATGAAATTTGTCCTAGCTTCCCAATTTTTATTATTCTACTTTAACCACTTACCTTCACATGTGGAGTAGATATTATCAATAGTTAATGATCATTACAACATGAGTATTCATCCGAAGTGACAGAGGTTGGATACAGTAGGCATGGACATCTGTAACATCACTGCTTAGCATCTATCCAGACAAAATAAATGTCTGTATTCTCTTCAGAATGATGATCAGTACATGAAATTAATTTCAATATGACAGTTACTTATTTCTTCACAATGAAAAATATGGTCTGTGAGAATAGCACTATATTCACAACTATGTTCCCAATGCCTTGAAAAATTTTTGGAATAAAGCAGTTATGTGAAAATTGGAAAATGTACTGCTTTCGCTTAAAGAGAATAACTTTGCATTGTGGTTTTTAACTTCTTTTATGTCACTGACAGGGTGCATTAAATTATGAAACAGGAAATCATGTTATCAGCTTAGGAAAACCTCATGAATTTTCCAGATTGGTCACTTTGTGTTTAAACGGAAAAGAAAAAACATTAGTGATCTCTACCATTACTTGACAGCATCTTATGTAATTATTATAAGGTAAGACATGTTCATATATACAAAACCTTCCTCCACTAAGTACAACTACTGAGCTATAACTCACATATCAGGAAGCACTGTTGTAGATCAAAATCTGACTCCACTTAATAAATATTCAAATTCCAATCAATAACAGATTCCTGAATACCACATCATTTTGTGATATTTTTCTCTTATACGAAAAACTTAGAAAACAGCAAAATTGTGTTTTGGAGATGGGAAAAGAAAATATTATCAATAACAAATATAAGAAAAACAGATATTTTAATGATTACAAAAATTTAGTTGTCAACTCTATAAGCAGTGTGTTATGGATTAATTACATGGCAATGAACTACCAAAGCTCATGTGAAATTTTATCATGCTATGAACAATGATTCTAGTTCTAACCCTGTACATCACTGTGATGAATCCTAGCAAATGTGCAAAGCATTTATTTAGAACACTTTCTGGCAATGTGGTAAATGTTAGCACATATTTTCTAATATGAGTATCCATATCCATTTCAGCAAGCAAAATCTTTTTGGAGTATCTTTAAAAATGTCATCAAAACAAGATAAAAGATAAGTCTGTAATGGAAATCTTTCTCCCTCTAGACACCAAGAAAAAAAATGGTTGGATGAACTTTGTGGATTTGGTGATCTTCATTTACTCATATAAAATGGTATAACATTTACATATAACTTAAGCATGTGTTCCCATACTCTTAAGTTATCCAAAAGTTACTTATGATGCCTAATGAAATGAAAGCGTTCATCATGTAATCATGATAGTATTTAGGAAAAACTAAAAATTGTCCAGTTTAGTCCAAGGAAGAAGAGAATTTTCAGAAAAAAATGAATCTGTAATCTATTGCTGATTGGTGACAACTGCATTAAATCTTGGAGTTAGTCAGTTTACAGAAACCATGAAAACTCTTCTTTCCAACCCATACCTAGCATTTAACACACACACACACACACACACACACACACACAGAGAGAGAGAGAGAGAGAGAGAGAGAGAGAGAAAGAGAGAGAGAAAAGAGAGAGAGAAAGTGAGAGAAAGAGAGAGATGCATAAATCCATACATGTACAAACACAAACAACACCCCCAGATAAACCATTTTATGATGATAAAAAGATTTGGAAATGATTTTCCTATTCCAATATATTGGTTTGCAAATTAGGAAAATCCATCTTTTAGGTCTATCCATTGGACAAATACTACACAGCTACATTCCAGTATGACAAAGCTAATGTCTAAGTCCAATGATGTGTGCTGATCATGCACTATATTTGCATAATCTATTAGTTCATTCAGAAATGAACAAATAAAGCATAAGTTCTGCTTGAAAGGGGAATCATTGTAATGGAAGGCAAGCAGTGCCAAGAAAAAAGACTGAGCTCTCTATGATAAAGACAGTCACTATAATAAAAAGGAACAAGTTACATTCAAAGAGACTGCTATTTATGACGAAAAAGAGAACAGGTTTTTTCTTAAAGAAAATGTAGACAAGTCTTAAGTAATCAGTGAGCTTACACAATGCTGGTAGAAGAGGAATGGGGAATTTTTAGAGAAAGGCCAGAAACCACAGAGATATTTAATGTGGCCAATGAACTGGGCTTAAGAATTGTAAAAACTCAATAAAAGTGGCTATATAAACCCTTACATGTCCCAGTGACCAGCCTAGGCCACATCCAAAGACATATAAGATGAGTGCAGAAAGTTGAGGGGAAAAAATCGAGCTTTTAGTCAGGAGAATAGCTTTTGATAAGCTGGTTTGGCTATGACAGATATGTGCATTCGGTCAGAGAGATTTACACCAAGGAAAAACTAGAACTGAACAGATAATTTTTTTTCTGTAACAGAGTCAGAAATATTTATAAATTATTTGGCATATTGAAAATATCCAGAGAAAGAGGAAGAAATAAAGCATATCACACCAGTATAGTTAAATCAAAGACAAAAGTAAATCGAGAGACATTAGCAGAAGCAGAAAAAGCGAGTAACAGAAAGAAAAACACCTTGGTTAAAACATGAATAGCTTAGGTTTTGACCTTAACCTTATAGTCCAGACAGCACAACTCATTCACATATCATTTAACCCATGAGCTATTAAAGGAGACCGAGCATTGGAATCTAGATTTGGAAGTGGTCCACAGAGAAGAGAGTGTTTGCACTTGGGAAAGACAGCTGAAGAAAGAGTAGATCTGTTTCTGCTTTTGCTGGTGTGATGAAAAGGCAAAGAGAAGATGTGCAATGTATTAGAGATATGGAAAACTCACCAGAAAACGGAAGGGACATTTTGAAGAAACCCCCTACATGGTTCTTCCAGACAAATGTCTGCTGCCCAGGCCTCGCATGTGCATTAGAGCAATTCATAGAAAACAAGAGACTGGGCAGGATGTTTACCAGCATGACAGCACCATTGGAATCAAACAGGGTTTTGTTTTGTTTATTTGTTTTTCTGGGGTTTTTGTTTGTTTGGTTGTTTTGGTTTGTTTTGGTTTGTTTTTTTTTTTTTTTGTTTTGTTTTTTTTTGTTTTGTTTTGTTTTTTTTTGGTTTGTTTTTTTTTTGGTTTGGTAAGAGAGATGCACTTGCCAGGTAGAAAGTGGGAATTTGAAGGGAGGAAGGGAGGAGACAGGCTTGAATTACCTGGGGTTACATGAGCTTGAATCCCACCATAAAAAAACCAGGCATGGGCTCAAGTGCCTGCCTGTAAGCCATCGTTGGAGACAATTAAAACCTGAGATTCCACTGTTGGCCAGCCTAAGTGAAATATCCAGGTTCAATGAAAACCCTTTTTGGGGCAAAGTGACAACATGATAGAGACAGATGACCAACATGTCTCTCTGAACCTCTACATACACATGTGTATGGTACATGCATAAGAGAATATACCATACATACCAAACCAAATGCACACGCACACACACACACACACACACACACACACACACACACAGAGAGAGAGAGAGAGAGAGAGAGAGAGAGAGAGAGAGAACATAAAATTATTTCTCTTATTGTAGAAAAAGAAACACATTTTTATTTTGTCCCCTGGTGAAAAACGTTTCACTTCCAGTTATAACATTTATTACATGCCTATTACTATGTCCCATGTTCTGTGCACTTGGAATTAGAGAGACAAATGAGAAAAGACATGCTTCCCTCAAGGAGGCCATAATTCAGCAGGAAGAGCAGCACATTCAATTAACCACATGAAAATAATCACTTCATGAAACTCAATCATGACAGAGCTCTGAGCTGAGAATTATGGCCGGAAGAGGGGTCATTGATTCCAGTCTTAGGTACAAATGTTAGTGTTAAGGAACTACTGAGGCGAAAGGGAAAAACCAGAACTCTGACTATCCTACAAATATGTCCTATAAGTTCAAACTGACCTAGGAGAGGTGAGCAAAGTCACACAGGTAAATAGGAAGAAGATGAAAAGAAGATCATGCAGAGGCATTAATAAACAATAAACAATATTGATTGCACCAGGGTTGTGATTCAAGGCCACACTTTCTCAGCTAAGGGGAAAATTTATCTTAGAGATGGCTCCAGTAAGTCAAACTAGAGAACCATACACTAAGAAAAGGCAGACCCTTGATTTGCACTGGTGTTTCCTGTTAGACTGGGAGATAATCTTTTAAGGTATTTTACTTAGAATAACTACAAGTAATTGTTCTACATCAAACTGCCCCCTTTGGGTCCTTGCAAAACTAAATAATTAGTTACACACTGTAAGAGATAAGACTTAGATGGTTTGAACACCATGCTGCTCTATAACAAATTTTTATCTTGCAAATATAACTTTTACTAGTGATATTCAGAATTATAGAAGCATAGGGGTATAGGGAATAAAATAGGTAGGCACTTCTTAAATCCAAAATTTCAGGTGTCCAGGTAGGTCACAAATGTATTCTCTCCTCCAGACCCTCCCTTCTTCCTTCCCCTGACCTCCTCACCTCTGTCTTACCTTTCCCTGTCCTCTCCTCCCCTGTCCTCCCAACTTCTGCCCTCACCTTCTGTCCCCTGTCTTCCCCCTGCCCTGCTCCCATCTTCCCTGTCCTCTCCTCCCCCGTGTTCACCTTCCTTGTCCTCCTTCCCCCTGTCCTATCCTCCCCTGTCCTCCCCTCACTTGTCCTATCCTCCCTCTATCTCTCCTCACTCTCATAATTTGCCTTCAACATTATAATGCGGCAGAGGAATAACTAAATATCTTCATGTCTATCACCTACCTTTAAATCCCATGGTCAGAATGGGCAGGGGAGGATTAAGTTTCTCTTTCATATTCAAACAAGTTATGCTCAGTGACAAAGCTGAGCAAAGAGATTTTTTTTTCTATGCAAAAAAACCCTGAGTTCAACTCCAACCTTTAAAATAGATAGAGGACTTGTAAGACTGAATACAGTTGTTTTTTTTTTAAACAGACATCACATCAAAATAATTCATAAGAAAGAAGCTCCTTTGTGACTATAGATAGTCCATACTGTTTTACCTGCCTATGTAATATAAAACCAAAAGCTGCAAAAATATCTTTTAGATCTACACAGAATTGCCAATAAAGAGCACACAGAACAGTTGTGTCCTATCTTTACAAAAGACCCATAAAATTATAAGAGTTTAATAGGCCCCTTGAGGGAGTTTGGATAAGCGTCAAATAACTTTTGATTTACAGTGTAATTTTACACTGAAATGGTATTCTGTGGGAAGCTATTAATTTCCATCTGTGGTGATCATTAAAAACATCATCGAGTTCCATTTATTTTCAGGGATGGGACTGTCACTTAAGTATCTCTCTATTTTATTCATTTATATACGTACTGGGAGAAACTACACCATGTGGAATTTAAGTAGTTCCACTAAGTTCTGAGTTATTTGATCAATTTTCTATTTCATAAGTAGTTGGTATTTAAAATGTGCTAATGAAGTCTTATAGATTTTATGCAAGGTAGAGCGACAATTTTATGGAGTAAAACTAGAAATCTTTAATAAAATAGCTAATAACGCATATGTCCCTTAATCTTTTGAGACCACATGATTTATTTACCAGCAA
>NC_046166.1:28671072-28676438 GCF_011064425.1 Rattus rattus | reverse complement strand
GGCCTGTAGTTTTTCCTTTCTACAGGTTTTCAGCTGTTCTTGTGGACCTGTGCCTTGAGTTCACCAGGCAGGTCACTTGCAGCAGATAAGTTAGTCTTACCTGTGGTCCCAAGGCTCAAGTTCGCTCGCGGGGTTCTGCCCACGGGCTCTCCGCGGTGGCAGCAACCAGGAAGATCTGCGCCGCCTCTTCCGGGGGCCTCCGTGCACCAGGGTTCCAGATGGCCTCCGGTGTTTTCCTCTGGAATCAGCAATGTGTGTAGAGAGCAGTCTCTTCTGGTTTCGCAGGCGTGTCTGCCTCTCTGAAGGTTTAGCTCTCCCTCCCACGGGATTTGGGTGCAGAGAACTGTTTATCCGGTCTGTTTCCTTCAGGTTCCGGCGGTGTTTCAGGCAGGGCTCCTGCCTCTCCTGGGCCCTCTCCCACGGGAGCCCAGAGGCCTTATACAGTTTCCTCTTGGGCCAGGGATGTGGGCAGGGGGTGGGCAGTGTTGGTGGTCTCTTCCGCTCTGCAGCCTCAGGAGTGCCCACCTGACCAGGCGGTGAGGTCTCTCTCCCACGGGTTTTGGGAGCAGAGAGCTGCTGCGGGTCGGGATCCGAGGGTGTGGGACTTCCGGTGACTCACTGGTTATTAAAACAAATTTGCACCTGTTTTATTTTGAGAGAAGCAATTTGAAAAACTGGATGTGGATTAAAGCGTCTCAGAGAGGAAAGTGGTATAGTGTCTTCATTTTGACAGCTTTGGAGTTCTGAGTCATGATAAGAATTGAATTTAGGTTGTGGTCTGGCTAGGTTTTGTCAGTTGGACAAAAACTAGAGCCTCAGTGAAGTAACATGCCTCTGTCAGATCAGTCTGTGGACATACCTATAGGCGTTTTCTTAACCTCCAGTTGATGGAGGATGCCCCATTGTGGATTTTGCTATACTGGGCAGGTGGTTCTGGGTCACATAAGAAGGGTGTTTCAATGTGAGGGAGAAAGAAAGCAGGTTTTCTTGTGCACTCTGCTTCAGTTCTGGCCTTCCAGTGCCTCCCTTGAGTTCAAGCCATGCTTCCCCTGATGCTGGACTGTGACATGTGAGCTACGTAAACCTGCCCCCACCCCTCCCCGGATTCCCTTTGGTCATGACTTTATCCCAGCAACAGAAACCTAACCAGGATAATTTCGAATTATGGGAGCATCACAGTGATAAGAAAGGATTGTGTGTGTGTGTGTGTGTGTGTGTGTGTGTGTGTGTGTGTGTGTGTGTGTTGCAAGATGTAAGGAAGAATTTTATTAAGGCATGTGATGAAAGTTTACACTGGGTAGCTTAACTGCAGAAAGATATTGATAAACTCTATTGCTTTGAATAATGGATTATGGATTTTAGAGCACATTCCCCCCTTAAGTCTCTTTTCTATTTTTTTAAAGCTATGATAAAGCTGCTTGAAATTATATTCAGAGAAAAAATATTTTAAAAAATCAAATGACAACAGGGTTTCCCTCTGTTGAAACATTGGAAGGGAATATATATATATATTTTGTATATATATTATATTATATATATTATAATATATTATAATATATATATTATATCCTTATCCATAGTAGTAGAAAGGTAGCTTGACTAAAGTATCTTAAAGTTTGAGAAGTACAGACAACTTCAAGTTTCTGTGTAAGCTTGTTAGGATTAGTTTGTTCACAATTCAGCAAGTGGTCAGGACTTAAAAGGCAAGTTAAGTTGGACTATTTCTCATAGATATATTAGGAAGTAATCTTTAAGACTATAAAATAGGAATATCTTACCATTTTACTAGGAGGTGCTGCAAATACATTTTGTCTTTGTTATGGCGATAGAGTATGGAAAAAAAAGCTTTGGGGAACAAAGAACATTGATCTTTCAGAATAAAATACCAACATTTCCTTCTACTATCCCAGCATTAATAGCAGTATACTCCACAACTGTCACTCACTACTTTTTGATTTGTGTAACTAATCAGGTGAAGTCAGGTGAAGGTGAGAAGTTATAGTGAAAAATTCCCTTGCACGTGAAGGAAACTGAAAGGAACAGACATGTGACATAAGATTGGCAATGCTGAGGGGAAGGGAGAGGGGTCATGATGTGTTCTGTCAAGTAAACATTTCAGCTCACACCACTACTCTCAGAAGTTGATGTATCTCATGCAAGGCTCTTGCAAGCCTTAAGAGGACTATTATTCATTTTGCCTGTGCCTGGTAAGTGCATTGAGGCAGCTCTTAAACTGCTGACTGACTCAGGACCGAATAGATGAAGGGAGTATAGACTCAATAGATGAAAAAGGGAGTTTTCCATGGACACATGTTCAGTAGAGTATGATGTGGTTTATATTGGCTACTGTGGTTTTCAGACAAGTATGGTGCGTCTTACTCATTACTACTATCTTTCTTCAGAAGTAACCTTATGAAAATGGACTGTTTCCTAAGCCCCATGTAGATGAGTTTCTAATGGTTTGGCACATGAAGAGTTGTTGAGTTGAGATTTTTTTTTGGGGGGGAGGGTTATGTGTATGTTCCTGTAAGTGTATGAATATGTGTGTTCATGTGATTGTTCTGAACAATCTTGGCTGCTCTTTGTTGTGACTCACCTAGATTTTCTGGCAGGGACTCTCATTGGCCTGGAGTTAACTGAATAGCTAAGGCTGGTTGGCTGGCCTGCCTCTGCCTCCTCAACCCTGAGACTAAAGCCAAGCTTTTAAAACCACAAAAGACACAAACAAAAACAAAACAAAACATGGGTTCTGGGATACCACACTATCTTCTGGCCTGATCTATTTTCTTTAGGGATGTGAGTTTCTTATCCCCCATGGGTAGAATTGATCTCATAGTATTTTCCTTAATTTAGTTGAATTATTTTTACATATTGACTTTATATCCCTGATCACTTCCCTGCTCCTGGTTATCCCCTCCAAAAATCCCTCCCCCACCCCCCATTCTCAGAGAAGAACTCTGAGCAGGTGAGGGTCCCCTGTATATACCCTCACCTTGGCACTTTCCAGTTTCTGCAAGCCTAGCTGCTTCCTGTCCCACTAAGGCCAGACAAGGGAAACCAGCTAGAAGAACATAGTCCATGGGCAGGCAACAGCTTTGGGGATAGCCTCTTATCCAGTTGTTTGGGACCTACATGAAGACCAAGCTGCACATCTGCTACATAATGGTTTGTAGTTCAGTCTTTGAGAGCCCCAAGGTTCCAGGTTAGTTGAGTCTGTTGGTCTTCCTGAGGAGTTCCTATCCTCTTTGGGGACCTCATTCTTTCCTCCTGTTATTCCATGAGTCCCCAAATTCCACCCACTGTTTGACTCTCGGTGTCTGTATCTGTCTGAGTCAGCTGCTGGGTAAGCCTTTCAGAGGACAACATACTCCTGTCTGCAAGCATAACAGACTATAATTAATAGTGATAGGGATTGGTCTTGCCCATGAGATGGGTCTCAAGTTGGGCAGGTTACTGATTGGCCATTTCCTCATTCTCTGCCCCATCCCCCTGTGTCTGCATTTCTTGTATACAGGATAAATTTGGGGTTGAAAGTTTTGTTCGTGGGTTGGTGTTATAGCTACACTGGGGTTCTTGCCTGGCTATAGTCGGTGGCCTCTTCTAGTTCCATATCCCCGATATTATGAGTCACAATTGATTCTTGGATGCCTCCCTTATCCTAAGTCTCAGCCTCATCCTGGAGATGCCCTCCACTTCCTCACCTGAATCAGTTGCAGATTTTCATTCATTTCCATGACCAGATGGCCATCTCTCCTGTCCTTCTCTACCCCTTAACCTGAAGCCCCCACTCACTTCCTCATCCCCTCTCCCTCCCAGTTCCCTTCTTCCACCTGCCTCTTATGGCTATTTTATTCCCCTTTCTAAGTGATAGTATCATAGTGTTTACTATGTTTTTAAACTACAAGTCATACACTGCATAAAATACCTGAGGACTCTTTCAGCTCAGTGCCTATTTTTCCTCTCTAAATTCCTCTTCCTCAGGCCTCCTGGTGATCATACTTCACCTCTCTTCCTCCAAGCCCAGCATTGAGCCCCTGTCATCTGTGACATAGTTATGACGACCATCTTCCAATGTTGGTTATTATTTCCATTTTTCACACTTTGGATGACTTAATTCATTACAATTCTTAGACTTTTTTTTTCTGCGATTTAAGATACACATGGAACATTTTCCCAGATACCTCTCTATTTTTCTATGACAGTTCTTCAGTTATATTTTTGCTTGTCTTTTTTTTTTTTTAATTAACTTGAGTATTTTATTTACATTTCGAGTGTTATTCTTTCCTTTCTGCAAAATCCCCATCCCTCCCCCTTTCTTTTTTTATGGGTGTGTTCCCTATCCTCCCCCATTGCTGTTGCTCCTCCCCCAACAATCTAGTTCACTGGGGGTTCAGTCTTAGCAGATCCAGGGCTTCCCTTCCACTGGTGCTCTTACTAGGATATCATTCATTGCCACTAGTGAGGTCAGAGTCCAGGGGTCAGTCCATGAAGGGTCTTTTAGGTAGTGGCTAGTCCCCTAGCTCCAGTTGCTTGGCATTGTTGTTCATAAGGGGTCTAGCTCCTTCAAGCTCTTCAGTTCTTTCTTTTGATTCTCACCGGGGTCCCATTCTTCTTAGTGGTTTGCCATGGTGGCATTCGCCTGTGCTTCTGCTGTGTATTCTGGCTATGTCTCCAGAGAGACTACATCCTGCCCTGTCGGTTCAGCACTTGTTTTTCCATCTTGTCTAATTGATGGCTTATTGTATATGTATGGGCCAGTATGTGTTGCAGGCTCTGAATGGGTGTCTTTCTGTGTCTGTTTTAATCTTTGCCTCTATACCCCTGCCAAGGGTATTCTTGTTCCCCCTTTAAAGAAGGAGTGAAGGTCACATTTTGATCATCCATCTTGAGTTTCATTTGTTCTAGGCATCTAGGGTAATTCAAGCATTTGGGCTAATAGCCACTTATCAATGAGTGCATACCATGTGTGTCTTTCTGTGATTGGGTTAGCTCACTCAGGATGATATTTTCCAGTTCCAACCATTTGCCTACAAATTTCATAAAGTCATTGTTTTTGATAGCTGAGTAATATTCCATTGTGTAGATGTACTACATTTTCTGTGTCCATTCCTCTGTTGAAGGGCATCTGGGTTCTTTCCAGCTTCTGGTTATTATAAATAAGCCTGCTTGAACATAGTGGAGCACGTGTCTTTTTTATATGTTGGGGCATCTTTTGGGTATATGCCCAAGAGAGGTATAGCTGGATCCTCAGGCAGTTCAATGTCCAATTTTCTGAGGAACCTCCAGACTGATTTCCAGAATGGTTGTACCAGTCTGCAATCCCACCAACAATGGAGGAGTGTTCCTCTTTCTCCGCATCCTCGCCA
>NC_046166.1:28663052-28670972 GCF_011064425.1 Rattus rattus | reverse complement strand
ATTTTTTGTTTTAAATTGATAATTGGATATGGTTGATTTATATTGGGTTTAAACTGTGGAGCTTTCATGTTTACTGTAATTAGTCTTAAAATATTTTTTACTTAGTAACCAGTACTTTTGATAATGTGGTGGCAACAAACCAGCAACTATTTAGAAGTGTTACAAGACTTCGTTCTTGAGTATTGGGAACTCATTCAGACCCCACTCAAAGCATCTGCACATATTAAAAGATAAACCAAGGATCTGCGAGGAGGAATGGTCTGTAGTTATTTAACTCAGCCTGATTTGCAGTGATCTTTAGCTCTGCAAAATCTGGCATTACTATGTAAAGTCATTGCTTTTGGCAAATGGTCTGACCCAGTTATTAATGAATGAATATGAATTTGAAATTTTTTAAACTAAATAATTTGTGCTGTCACAGAAATGGTTTTGTTGCTCTTGTTCACTGGGTATAATTTCCCAACGCATTGATGTGAAGGGATAGAAATCTGAACTAAGTTAGTTTTCCGACGGGGGTGTATTTACTGTGATGAAGAGGACAGATGCCATCAGAGCTTTGTGAATCGGCTGGGGTGTTTTCACTGACAGACAACACAGAGCAGGTGTGCTTCATTACAAAGGTGTATCTGCCAAGGTGGAGCCACTTTAAAGAGGGAGTTTTGTCTTGTATCTAAAACGGATACAAGCCTATGTTTAAACTGCAAGATTTTTACTTGCTAGAGAATCTGTTTTAATAGAGTGGTTTGGCCTCTGATTATTTATAAGTTTTATAAATTTTAGAATCAATTTCTCTTTAAGGTGACTCAGATTTTTCAACTCTTCTGCACATAAAATTGAGTTGAATTTCATTGTGTCTTTTTTCTTTACCCAGATTTTGAGTTAAAGCTTCATATGGTAACTGCATCCTGTTCAAACACTGGTCTAAATTTTGAAACTGTGTAGTTGTTCACTAAAAGTAGAAGTAACAAAGTCAGAATGAATTAAGGTCACACACTTTGGTGAAACCCTTAAAGTCAAAATCTTCTTGATATTGTGAATTGTCCCCCTTCCAGTTTACTTTCTTCTCCACTCTCCCTACTTAACTGACAGTTACCTTTTCAAATTTGCACACACTGAGATTAAAATTGGGCCTCTACTGTGATGATTCCTATTTCCTCTTGTGTCCTAAGTGCACACTAACCCTTGAGTAACGTTAGCATCGAGTAGTACAGTCCCTGCATCTGCTTGATCCGGTTTGCTGTGACCTTACCGGTTTGAATTGGAATCGCACCACTTCGTAGATAAAGGAAACTGAGTGTATTGCTGCATTTTTAATTTTTCAAAACAGTGTTTTAAAATTGGCATTGTTTCTATTCTTTTTAAAACTCAGTTTAAAAAAAGACTAAAATGTTCTTTCAAAAGAGGCATCTAAACGTGTTCCTAATTTTGTATATGGGGTTAGGTTTTGTAACCAATAAAAAAGCTGCTATCAAATATGAAAAAAAAAGCTACAGGAGTAGTTCTAACAACAAAAATAATGGGAAACAACAATCTTTGCTCCCTAATATCTCTCAACATTAGTGGACTCAATTCCCCAATGACAAGACATAGACTAACAGCAGAAAAGTTATCGTAAAGAGGACCCAACATTTTACTGAATACAGGAAATACTTCTCAGTGGGAAAGACAGACACTACTTCAGAGTGAAAGGATGGAAAACAATTTTCCACTCAAATGGTTCAAAGAAAGAAGCTTCAGTATTCATTCTAACATCAAATAATATTAAATATCAACCAAAAGATATCAATAAAAATTAGGAAGGACACTTCATATTCATCAAAGGAAAAATCCACCACCATGAACTCTCAATCCTCAATATCTATGCTCTAAATGCAAGGGTACCTATATTCATAAAAGAAAACTTACTAAAGATGAAAGATCACATTGCATCTCACACGATAATAGTAAGAGATTTCCACACCACACTCTCATCAATGGACAAATCATGGAAACAGAAACAAAAGAAACACATGGAGAAACTAACAAAAGTCAGGCACCAAATGGATTTAACAAACATTTATAGAACATTTCATCCTAAAACACACACACACACACACACACACACACACACACACACACACACAAACACACACACATTCTTCTTAGGACCTCATGGTAGCTTCTCCAAAATTCACCATATACTCAGTCACAAAACAGGCCTCAACAGATACAAGAAGATTAAAATAATCCCATGCATCTTCTCAGATCACCACAGACTAAGGTTGGTCTTCAATAACAACAATAATTACACAAGACCCACACATACATGGAAGTTGAACAACATTTTGCTCAATGATAACTTGGTCAGGGAAGAAATAATGAAAAAAATTAAAGATTTTTTAGAATTTAATAAAAATGAAGGCACAAAGTTATGGGACACAATCAAAGCAGTGCTAAGATGAAATCTCAAAGCTCTGAGTGCCTCCAAAAAAGAATCTTGAGAGAGCATATATTAGCAATTGGACAGCACACCTAAAATCTCTAGAAAAGAACAAAAGCAAATACAATAGAAGGCAGGAAATAATCAAACTCAGGGCTGAAATCAACCAAATAGAAACAAAAAGGACCATACAAAGAATCAACAAAACCAGGATCTGGTTCTTTGAAAAAATCAACAAGATAGATAAACCGATGGCCAGACTAAGCAGAGGGCACAGAGAGTGCATCCAAAGTAACAAAATCAGAAATAAAAAAGGAGACATAACCACTGCTTCTGAGGAAATTCAAAAAATCATCAGATCCTACTACAAAATCCTATATTCAACAAAACTGGAAAATCTGGAGGAAATGGACAACTTTCTAGACAAATACAAGGTACCAAAGTTAAATCAGGATAATTTAACCTGTATAAACAATCCCATAACTCCTAAAGAAATAGAAGCAGTTACTAAAAGTCTCCCAATGAAAAAAAGCCCAGGACCAGATGGGTTTAGTGCAGAATAGTAAAAGACCTTCATAGAACCCTAACAGCAATACTGTCTAAACTATTCCACAAAACAGACACAGAAACAGAAGGAACACTACCCAAATCCTTCTATGTAGCCACAATTATGATTATACATAAACCATATAAAAATTGCAGTAAAGAAAGACAGCTTCCGAAAAAAAATCCCTTATGAATATTGAGGAGAAAATACTCTACAAAGTTCTCACAGACTGAATCCAAGAACACATCAAAACAACCCTTATGGCATGATCCAGTATCTTCATCTCAGGAGTGCAAGGATGGCTAAATATAGAGAAAGCTACCAAAGAAATCCATTATATGAAAAAACTCAAAGAATAAAACCACATGATCATCTCATCAAATGCTGAGAGCATTTGACAATATTCTTCACCACACCATGTTCAAAGTCTAGGAAAGAACTGCAATTCAAGGCCTATAGGTAAACGTAGTAAAAGCAATATACAGCAAACCTGTAGCCAACATTAAACTAAATGGAGAGCGACTTGAAGAAATCCCACTAAAATCAAGAAATAGGCAAGGCTACACAATCTCTCCCTACAAATTCAATATATTCCTTGAAGTCCTGCCAGAGCAATCAGACCACAAAAGGAGGTCAAAGGGATAGAAATTGGAAATGAAGAAGTCAAAATATCACTATTTTCAGATCATATGATAGTATAATTAAATGATCTGAAAAGGTCAACCAGAGAACTACTAAGAACAGCAAAGTGGCTTGAAATAAAATTAATTCAAACAAATCAGTAGCCTTCCTCTATCAAAGGATAAAGAGTCTGAGAAATAAATTAGAAAAATGACACCTTTCACAGTGGATCAAGGACCTCCACATCAAAGCAGATACATTCAAACTAATAGTAGAAAAAGTGGGGAAGTATTTCGAACACATGGACCTGGAGAAAATTTATGAACAAACACTAACATTGAAAGCTCTAAGATCAAGAATCGACAAATGGGGATCTCATAAAACTTCAAAGCTTTGCAAGACAAAGGACACCTGGTTAGGGGACAAAACGGCAACCAACAGATTGGGGAAAGATCTACCAATCCTACAGCTGAGACAGAGGGCTCATATCCAAAATACACAAAGAACTCAGGAAGTTAGACCACAAGAAGACAAATAACCCTATTAAAAAATGGGGTTCAGAGCTAAACAAAGAATTCACAGCTGAGGAATGCCGAATGGCTGAGAAACACCTAAAGAAATGTTCAACATTTTTAGTCAAAAGGGAAATGCAAATCAAAACAACCCTGAGATTTCATCTCACACGAGTGAGAATGGCTAAGTTTGAAAACTCAGGTGACAGCAAATGCTAGAGGATGTGGAGAAAAGAAGACACTCTCCATTGTTGGTGGGATTGCAGACTGGTACAACCATTCTGAAATCAGTCTGGAGGTTCCTCAGAAAATTGGACATTGAACTACCTGAGGACCCAGCCATACCTCTCGTGGGCATATAATAAAAGATGCCCCAATGTATAACAAAGACATCGTGCTCAACTATGTTTCATAGCAGCCTTATTTATAATAGCTGAAGCTGGAAAGAAACAGATGCCCTTCAACAGAGGAATGAATACAGAAAATGTGGTATCTAATACAATGGAAATGTAACCAGCTATAAAAACAATGACTTTATGAAATTATAGGCAAAAGGATGGAACTGGAAAATATCATCCTGAGTGAGGTAACCAATCCAGAAAAACACACATGGTATGCACTCATTGATAAGTGGATATTAGCACAAATGCTTGAATAACCCTAGATGCACAGAACACATGAAATTGCAAGAAGGATGACCAAAATGCAAATGCTTCCTCCTTCTTAAAGAGAACAAGAAAACCCCTGGCAGGGGAATAGGAAGGCAAAAGTTTTAGAACAGAGGCAGAAGGAAATTCATTCAGAACCTGCCCACATGTGTCCCTACATGGAGCCACCAAACTAGATAAGATGGATGAAGCAAAAGAAATGCAGGCCATTAGGGAAACGGATGTGATCCATCGAGAGACACAGCCAGAATAATAGCAAATACAGGCGGAATGCAGGAAGCCACTGAACTGAGAATGGGACCCCCATTGAAGGAATCAGAGAAAGGACTGAAAAGGCTTGAAGGGGTTCAAGACCCCATATGAACAAATAATGCCAACCAACCATCATTCCAGGGACTAAGCCACTACCCAAAGACTATACATGGATTGACCGTGGTACCAACCTCATAGGTAGCAATGAATATCCTAGTAAGAGCACCAGTGTAAGAGGAAGCCCTTGGTCCTGCCGAGACCCCAATGAACATTATTGTTGAAGGGCAAATGGGGGTAGGGTGGATAGGGAAGCCCATATAGAAGCAGGGGAGGGGCAAGGGAATATTGGCGGAAACCGAAGGGAATAATAATCAAGAAATGTAAATAAGAAATGCTCAAGTTAATAAAGATTAAAAAAAAGATTTAATGCCAGTAATGAAATAGACTTGCTAGCAAGAGAGAGCAAGCAGGATAAGAGCAAAAACTTCTTTCTTCCACATCCTTATATAGGCTTCCGATAGAAGGAATCGCCCACATTGTAGCTGGATTAAATATCTGGATTCAAGGTGTGTTTTTGTATTTTCAAATTCACACTAAAAGTAGCTTCTAACTTGGAATGAAAGTGGGAGTCCTTCAAAGGTATGCCCATGACTTTATGGTTTTAGATAATTCCAGTTGTAATCAAGTAGGCAACCAAAAATAGCCATCACGAATCTACTTCTTGTCAACTTGCAAAAACATCATATTTCCTTATATTGTGAATAATTTGTAAATGAAAAGAACAAACATATTATAATGGTGCCTTGATAAAATAGAATGATCCTGCATACAATTAGAAATACACTATATATTTAACCAAGTCATAGGTATAGTGAATGAGATTTAATTATCAATTTTACAATCTCAAACATGTAATACATTTAGAATAGGCAGAAAAGGTTTTCACGGCACATTCTTTCAGTATCTCTAATTTGAAATGAATATGAAAACCATTGATATTGTCTTAATTACTATTATATTGCATGATAACGAAATTGATGAAAGACAACACAAAATCTTTAGGAAACACTTTGTTAACAAAATACGAATAATTATTGATTTCAATTATTAATCTTTTTTTACAACTGGTTATGGTTATAAAGACAACCATGTGTAAATACAAACTTAGGTTGTATTTACAAATACCTTCTTCACTACCCTGTCTTATTTTCTTCAACCATAAGAAGCACCTCATTAGATACCAATTTCCATGCCTGATGGGTTTTACCCTTTGTCATTCTGCATGGGTTTGGCTCTTTTCCTTGACTACGATGGCAAAAAGATTTCTTCATCTTTTCCAGCTGAAGCTGTCTTGTTGTCTACCTCCTGTTCTGAAAATTTGTGTGGAGAGCACCCAACTCTCTTCTAGAAACTCAGAGTCAAAATGACCTAGCTGACTGCATATTCTTGACACTTTTGTTAAACTGCTCTTGCTTCTGCATCAGCCAACCAGGATGTGGTTTTTTTTTTCTTGCATACTTTGTCTTTAAAAAGAAATCTGATAATTTGTATTTAGAGTTAGTCTATTGAAAATGTTTCTTCCAAGCCTTTGATGATTCTGAGTAGTCTTTCTTCCATTTTACCTACAAATATCATGAAGCACAGCTTTCGTTTTCAAATTTAACAAGTTTGAGCAACTTTATACATTTCATCATGGACTATGACCCTGATGTGTGTAGATTTCTTTTAAGTTTGCAACCTGAGGCATTCCACAGGAAAATCCAAGACAAAGAAACTCAACACAGCAGTTTTGAGGCCTAATGATACCCTCGTCTAAATTTCCTATAGAAATTGTCATCTATTTTGTCACTTCTAAAGTAATACTGGACAATATAGCACCTTCTTTGAACTCATAATAATGGTCATTTTTTGATACTGGTAACAGACATTAAGGTTCTAGTGAGATGTCACCAAATGACCCTTTACTCAAGTGTATGGTTGTATTGTAGCCACCATTAATTTGTCTTCTTATATTCATTTATTTGTTTATGTGTTGTCTATCTCTGTCTCTTCTGATCATTCTGTTATATGTCATTGTGAATTGAGAATTAGGTATTAAAACTAATAAGCAGCTCACTCTTTTGGGATATTATCTTTACTAGTTCTGAAGACCAATAGAAGACAAGGAGGGTGTGTGTATTCTCTGAGTTTAGAATGGTCTTCTTTTTGATGTTGAATGGCTGAGTGCAGGACATAAAACCCTGGAAATCTGGATAAGTTCGGCTGGGTGTCCTAGAACTCTGGCCATTCTAATTATTTTCCTTACATAGATGTGTGCTTACGTTTATAATGACAGGTTCCTCTCTGGCTTGGACCTGTTTCCTTAAAATAATATCTGTGACAGCTTTAGAAATAACCTTCCCCCAAAAAATAACAGGGACCAAACCACCATCACAAGAGTACACATGGATGGACCTATGACTCTTGCCACATATGTAGCAGAGGATGGATTTGTCACGAATCAATGGAAGGAGAGAACCTTTGTCTTGACAAAGCTCAATGACCCAGGGTAGAGTAATGTCAGGGAGTGGAGTGGCTGGGTAGGAGTTTAAAGGAGAACCCTCAAAGAAGCAGGGGGAGCCGGGGTGCGATAATTGGTTCCTGGAGGTGAAACAGGGAAAGGGAATAACAATTAAAATGTAAATAAAAATAAATAAATTTTATCAGTCTTCCAGTAACCAAGCCTCAAGGGAAAAAGCAGTAAAATTCTACACATTTATTAAGATGAGGAAGAACTACACCTATCCTCTTTCTCTTTAGGATTGGTGCCCTTATCCTGGGCATCAGCCATGCCCCAAGTGACCTTTCCTCCTCTTCTCCTAAATTGTCTCCTTGAATAACTACAGTTGATCCAATTATGCT
>NC_046166.1:28653862-28662952 GCF_011064425.1 Rattus rattus | reverse complement strand
TTCCACCTACCCTCATAGCTGTAGGGTCAAAATTCATCCACATGGTCCATTGCAAATTGACTTCATTATATTTTGAATGCCCATTTGGCTCATGAAGTTTGACTACCACTTGGCCCAAACAATGGGATATTGTTGGTGGATTTAGACGTTCACTGCTATTCCCTGAAGGACAAAGTATAGATTTCATGGAAAACTGGAAGGCCTGAATTTTAAGAATGAAATGGCTGAAAAGTTCTTCCAACTGCTAACCTCTGAACATTAGAAGCAATCTGGGGTGTATTCTAAACATACTGTTATATGGATGAATCCCTCCCTCATGGAATGTAGCAGGCCCAATTAGAAAAAAAAAAACAAACAAAAAAATGCTTTCCATACTTCCCTGGAGTGTAGTGAGAGTTTTCATAGTGTTTCCTTTAATGTGTTGTTCATCGTTTCCACCTGCCTAGAATTCTGAGGTATATATGCAAACAAAGATTGCACAATATTTATAAAACCTGAATACTAATTCAGAGGTTATGGCTATAAAAGCTGGGCTATTTCATGACAGCATTCTTAGTGAGAGGGAAAATTAGGAGAAAAGTTCCTAGCAGAGCTTTTTAGTTTCTCTTTCAGCAGTTTCTGTCTGTTGGAGAAGTTTCTACTCACACAGAAATGGTATCAATCAAAACAAGCACGTACTTTTATCCTATCCTAGCAGTCTTTATATCAGTTAAGTCAGGTTCCCATAATTCATCATAGTGTTGGCCACTCGTATGGAGTTCTTCTGTCAAACGAGCTCTGTCTTATATTTATATAAGTATAAACTTGACATCTGGCTTAGACATCTCCTGCCATGCTGTCCAATGTAGGTCAGTATAACACACATTGGTGCTGGCAATTCGTAGAGTTCTGTGGACCCACGACAAGTAGCCTGGTAAAGCTGAGTTACCAGAAAACTGCCAAGTGTTTCTGGAAGAATGATCTTTCCTTCTGTTGTTCAGTAACAAGATTGGCTTCAAGGTAGCCATTTGATTCTTTTGCATACTCACATCTTATTTATACCATGAAGTCTCAGGTAGCAGTGGGTTGCGTATGTCACCAGAAGGTCAGTAGCATCACTGGTCTTAGGGACACTTGCTGGGCATCCAGGTCAGTGATCTAGTTACCTTTAGTCTCAATGTGGACATCTCTTTGATGTCCGTATCAGTGAAGCATAGCAAATCATAGGGGAATCCAAATATCCTCTTGGAGAGCCAAGACCTTCTCTATGTTCATATGGGATCTCATGATAATACAAAGCTTCTGTAAGGCAAAAGGACACTATACCTCTCTTGGGCATATACCCAAAAGATGCCCCAATAAATAACAAAAACACATGCTCCACTATGTTCATAGCAGCCTTATTTATAATAGCCAGAAATGGAAAGAACCCAGATGCCCTTCAACAGAGGAATGGATACTGAAAATGGGGTACATCTGCACAATGGAATATTACTCAGCTATCAAAAACAATGCCTTTATGAAATTCATAGGCAAATGGATGGAACTGGAAAATATCATCCTGAGTAAGGTAACCCAATCACAGAAAAACACGCATGGTATGCACTCATTGATAAGTGGCTATTAGCCCAAATGCTTGAATAACCCCAGATGCACAGAACACATGAAACTCAAGAAGGATGACCTAAATGCGAATGCTTCACTCCTTATTTAAAAGGGGAACAAGAATACCCTTGGGAGGGAATAGGGAGGCAAAGTTTAGAACAGAGGCAGAAGGAACACCCATTCAGAGCCTGCCCCACATGTGGTCCATACATATACAGCCACCAAACTAGATAAGATGGATGAAGCAAAGTGGTGCAGGCTGACAGGAGCCGGATGTAGATCCCTCTTGAGAGACACAGCCAGAATACAGAGAATACATAGGTGAATGCCTGCAGGAAGCCACTGAACTGAGAATGGGACACCCATTGAAGGAAGCAGAGAAAGGACCGAAAGAGCTCGAAGGGGCTTTAGACCCCATATTAACAACAATGCCAACCAACCAGAGCTTTCAGGGACTTAGCGACTACTCAAAGACTATACATGGCCTGACCCTGGGCTCCAACCTCATAGGTAGCAATGCATAGCCTAGTAAGAGCACCAGTGGAAGGGGAAGTTCTTGGTCCTGCCAAGACTGAACCCCCAGTGAATGTGATTGTTGGGGGGAAGGTGGTAATGTTGGGGCGGATGGGGAGGAGAACACTCATAGAGAAGGGAAGGAGGAGGCGTTAGGGGGATATTGGACCAGAAACTGAGAAGGGGAATAACAATTGAAATGTAAATAAGAAATACTCAAGTTAATAAAGATAATAAAAAAAATAGAAGCCAGGTTCTGGTGTTCCTTGTAGAAAAGCTTAAACTCTCTGGGATGGTAGGAATATAAAATGCTGACCCAGAATTAACTTCCCTGCTTCTTTCACAGAATAGGGGCAGCTAACGTAGCCTTTAGACAAGTGATCCATCCTGAGGCTACAGGGTCCAGTTGTTTGGACAGTTGCACTACAAGGTATTTTCATGGCCCTAAAGTGTTTTTGTAAATCCCTCATGCAGTGTCTTTTCATCTGTTTCATGGATAAACAGATGAAAACATTCTGAGGAACCTTGAAATGCTAGGGCTGGAACCAAAATGAACTATCAAGTATCAAATTCCATACCTTCCATCTCCACGCAGATTCACTCCTAGTACCCTCATGTGTTCTGGGGTATCTAGGATTTGCTATTTCTCCAAAACCATGGTATCCAGGCAGAGCAATACCCACCCACACCAAGAATCTCTCAAACCTGTCTATCAACCTTTCGAGTTGGGACCAGTGGGACAACAGCAACCATTCTCTGATGCAGGTTTCTTTTGCCTCCCCCAGATTTTTGCCCAGATTGGCATCCTCTTAATATAAAAAGGTGAACTTTCCTAGCTCACCCTTGCTAGCTCAGTGATTATAACTCTTGGAGCAGTGCCTCAGTGGCCCTTGTTCAATTATATTGAGTTTCAGGAGAGAGGAGGAGGTTATCTATCTGTTGTATGAGTGTCGACCTGGGAAACTTCTGAGGCCAGCAACAGACAGGACTGGAGGATTTTGAAAACCTTGGCTGAATAGGGTCTAAGATGTTTACCCACTTTACCTTCCTCTGTAACTGTCATTCAAAATTTAATTTTATCTCCTCTGCCAAAGAGAACCTGAAGATTGCATCTTTCAAGTACCAGACACTCTATATATTTTTCTCTGGAGGATTCAGACTTCTGAGTGTATATGAGATCGGAACTGTGGGGTGGGTAGTCTCTACCCTCTAATGCAAGTCCCTCAGATCTTGGATAGTTATATAATCAATGGTCCCAGTTTCTTCTCAGGTAATGACAACACACTCCAGTGAGACTGGCAGGATATCAGGATTCCCATCTTTTTCACCTGGGTAATATAGACTGTAACTCCCCCTTTGTCTCCAGACTGTGAATTATTTAATCTGCATATGCACAAATGAACTGGTCAGTTGAACAATTATGGGATTGTTTTAGGGCCAGGTCTGGGAGGATAGATTCTGCCAATACACCTAGGATTCTTCACTACAAATCTGAATGATAGCCAACTATCTTTTGAATAGGGAGCAGGACTTTCACAAAGAAGATATTCTTTTGGTAAACAGAAACAGTGTTTTCTTTGTTAGTGTCTGGAAGTCTAACTGTGTCTCATTCTTAGGAAAGATGATGGTTGCTTTCAGTTTATGCAAAGGTCTCATGCCAGAAGGAAACAGGAAGAAGTGGGGGCAACCTGGCATGATCAATAACAGGTGAGTTATTATCCCCTTGCCTATGTCAATGGAATGTTTGCTGCTTCAGAGACATTAAGGGAGTTTTCCTTTTGTTACTTTGAATGCTATCTTTTGATCAGGTAATTGTCTTAGTGGATTATTGAGGACTGAATGTGTCGATCCAGTGACCAGTAAGAACTCAATTGCTTTTCCACAATTTTAAGTTTTACCATAGGCTCCTGGAGTATTGTAGCCTGGGCCCCAACACTCTTCTTACTGTAGTACTCACTTTACCTTTTACTTCCAATTACAGGACTTATTTTTTCGAATGTACACTTTATTTGCAGGAGGCATGTTTGTCTTTCTCCAATGGTTGCTTGGTAGTCTCCTGGCCCTTTTCTTGTTTGTTTCACCAAACTTGTTTATCATTCAGATTTACTGTTAGGATTGCCACTAATGGCCTTGGTAAGTCTCTTGTCCTCCTGGCTCTCAATCGAACCTCTATTTTCACACTCATTTTAAGCTACCACTAACCACTGAGACTCATCCATACCTGCACATCCCTCTAATCTTTTTACATCAAATATCTGGTGCCAACTGAGTGACAAAAGCACTCTTGAACATCTGCCTAGTCTCCAGGGCATCTGGGACTATTGGTGTAGAGATATGATATGTCCATAGGAACTACTTTATAAAAGTAGAAGGTTGTTCTGAGGTACCCTGTGTGAACTCATTTACTTTTTACATGTTTTCTGGTCTCTGAGCTGCTGCTTGGAGCCCAGCCAGAAAGTCTGGAAATAGATGTCCAGCACCCAGTACCTTGATCAAGGTCAGAATCGTAAGGGAGGTGAGTGGAATGGAAACAGACTCTCAATACAATTGTGTTATCAGTCAGAGATCCATATATGGACCCTGAACCACGTTTTTACTTTCCAACATTTTTCAGTCCCTCCTTCTGATATGAACAGGGTGGCCAGGAACTGTTGGCAATCATTGTCGTTGTGCTGATGAACATAAAAAACATTTTGTAAGATAGAGGTGAGTGTCTGAGTTTTCTCAGAGAAAGAGGGTTTCTGTGTGCTCTAGTAGTATTGGACACTGGTCCAGAAGGAAACACATATAATAACTCGGTATAGGGCTCCTCACTCAGATCTTTTGATCCCAAAAAGAGTAAAATCAGAGGATAACTGGAGGCAAATAATGGCAGGAACTGGACAGATTTAAGGCATATTGGGGGTGTTCAGGCAACAAGGAGCATAATTGGATCAACTGTAGTTATTCAAGGAGACAATTTAGGAGAAGAGGAGGAAAGGTCACTTGGGACATGGCTGATGCCCAGGATGAGGGCACCAATCCTAAAGAGAAAGAGGATAGGTGTAGTTCTTCCTCATCTTAATAAATGTGTAGAATTTTACTGCTTTTTTTTCCCTTGAGGCTTGGTTACTGGAAGACTCATAAAATTTATTTATTTTTATTTACATTTTAATTTTTATTCCTTTTACCTGTTTCACCTCCAGGAACCAACTATCGCACTCCCCTTCCCCTGATTCTTTGAGGGTTCTCTTTTAAACTCCTACCCAGCCACTCCATTCCCTGACATTCCCCTACCCTGGGTCATTGAGCCTTGTCAGGACAAAGGACCGCTCCTTCCATTGATTCCTGACAAGGCCATCCTCTGCTACATATGTGGCAAGAGTCATAGGTCCATCCATGTGTACTCTTGTGATAGTGGTTTGTTCCCTGTTATTTTTTGGGGGGAAGGTTATTTCTAAAGTTGTCACAGATATAATTTTAAGGAAACAGGTCCAAGCCAGAGAGGAACCTGTAATTATAAACCTAAGCACACATCTATGTAAGGAAACTAATTAGAATGGCCAGGAGTTCTTATGACACCCAGCCGTACTTCTCCAGATTTCCAGTGGTTTTATGTCCCTGCACTCAGCCATTCAACATCAAAAGAAGACCATTCTAACTCGTAGAATCCACACACACCTCCTTGTCTTTATCGGTCTTCAAGAAATAGTAAAGATAATATCCCAAAGGAGTGAGCTGCTTATTAGTTTTAATACCTAATTCTCAATTCACAATGACATATAACAGAATGATCAGAAGACACAGAGATAGACAACACATAAACAAATAAATGAATATAAGGAGACAAATTAATGGTGGCTACAATACAACCATACACTTGAGTAAAGGGTCATTTGGTGACATCTCACTAGAACCTTGATGTCTGTTACCAGTATCAAAAAATGACCATTATTATGAGTTCAAAGAGAAGGTGCTATGTCCAGTATTACTTCTAGAAGTGACAAAATAGATGACAATTTCTATAGGAAATTTAGACGAGGGTATCACAGGGGCCTCAACTGCTGTGTTGAGTTTCTTTGTCTTGGTTCCCTGTGGAATGCCTCAGGTTGCAGGCTTGAAAGAAATCTACACACATCAGGGTCATAGTCCATGATGAAATGTATAAGTTGCTCAAACTTGTTAGAATTTGAAAAAGGTAAAGCTGTGGCTTCATGATATTATAGGGTAAAATGGAAAGACTACTCAGAATCAACAAGGCTTGGAAGGAAACATTTTCAATAGACTAACTCTAAATGCAAATTATCAGATTTCTTTTTAAAGACAAAGTATGCAAGAAAAAAATCCACATCCTGGTTGTCTGATGCAGGGGGAAACAAGAAAGCAGTTTAACAAGTGTCAAGAATATGCAGTCAGCTAGGTCATTTTGACTCTGAGTTTCTAGAAGAGAGTTGTGTGCTCTCCCACAAAACTTTTCAGAACAGGGAGTAGACAGCAGAGACAGCTTCAGCTGGGAAAAGATGAAGAAATCTTTGCTGTCATAGTCAAGGGAAAATAGCCAAACCCATGCAGAATGACAAAGGGTGCAAACCCATCAGGCATGGAGATTGGTATCTAATGAGGTGCTTCTTATGGGTGAAGAAAATGAGACAGGGTAGTGAAGAAGGTATTTAAAAATACAACCTAAGTTTGTATTTACACATGGTTGTCTTTATAACCATAACCAGTTGTAAAAAAAGATTAATAATTGAAATCAATAATTCTTCGTATTTTGTTAACAAAGTGTTTCTATAGATTTTGTGTTTTCTTTCATCAATTTCGTTATCATGCAATATAATAGTAATTAAGACAATATCAATGGTTTTCATATTCATTTCAAATTTGAGATACTGAAAGAATGTGCCGTGAAAACCTTTTCTGCCTATTCTAAATGTATTACATGATTGAGATTGTAGAATTGATAATTAAATCTCATTCAGTATACCGATGACTTGGTTAAATATATAGTGTATTTCTAATTGTATGCAGGATCATTCTATTTTATCAAGGCACCATTATAATATGGTTATTATTTTCATTTACAAATTATTCACAATATAAGGAAATATGATGTTGTTTCAAGTAGACAAGAGTAGACTCGTGATGGCTATTTTTGGTTGCCTACTTGACTACAACTGGAAATATTTAAAACCATAAAATAATGGGCATACCTTTGAAGGACGTCCACTTTCATTCAAAGTTAGAAGATCCACTTTTAGTGTGAATTTGTAAAATACAAAAACACACCTTGAATCCAGATATTTAATCCAGCTACAATGTGGGCGATTCCTTCTATCAGAAGCCTATATAAGGACATGGAAGAAAGAAGTTTTTGCTCTTATCCTGCTTGCTCTCTCTTGCTAGCAAGTCTATTTCATTACTGGCATTAAATCTTTTTTTTAATCTTTATTAACTTGAGTATTTCTTATTTACATCTCGATTATTATTCCCCTTCTTGGTTTCCGGGCCAACATTCCCCTTACCCCTCCCCCTCAGCTTCTATATGGGCTTCACCTACCCACCCTCCCGCATTAGTGCCCTCCCCCCAACAATTATGTTCACTCGGGGGTCTCGGCAGGACCAAGGGCTTCCCCTTCCACTGGTGCTCTTACTAGGATATTCATTGCTACCTATGAGGTTGGTACCACGGTCAGTCCATGTATAGTCTTTGGGTAGTGGCTTAGTCCCTGGAAGTGATGGTTGGTTGGCATTGTTGTTCACATGGGGTCTTGAACCCCGTCAAGCTCTTTCAGTCCTTTCTCTGATTCCTTCAACGGGGGTCCCGTTCTCAGTTCAGTGGTTTGCTGCTGGCATTCGCCTATGTATTTGCTGTTTTCTTGCTGTGTCTCTCAGGACAGATCTACATCTGGTTCCTGTCACCCTGCATTTCTTTGCTTCATCCATCTTATCTAGTTTGGTGGCTGTATATGTATGGGCCACATGTGGGGCAGGCTCTGAATGGGTGCTCCTTCTGTGTCTGTTCTAAACATTGCCTCCCTATTCCCTGCCAGGGGTTTTCTTGTTCCCCTTTTAAAGAAGGAGTGAAGCATTCACATTTTGGTCATCCTTCTTGAGTTTCATGTGTTCTGTGCATCTAGGGTAATTCAAGCATTTGGGCTAATAGCCACTTATCAATGAGTGCATACCATGTGTGTTTTTCTGTGATTGGTTTACCTCACTCAGGATGATATTTTCCAGTTCCATCCATTTGCCTATGAATTTCATAAAGTCATTGTTTTTTATAGCTGGTTAAGTATTTCATTGTGTAGATGTACCTCATTTTCTGTATCCATTCCTCTGTTGAAGGGCATCTGGGTTCTTTCCAGCTTCTGGCTATTATAAATAAGGGTGCTATGAACATAGTGGAGCACGTGTCTTTGTTATATGTTGGCATCTTTTTTGGTATATGCCCAAGAGAGGTATAGCTGGGTCCTCAGGTAGTTCACTGTCCAATTTTCTGCATTTTGACTGAAAATGTTGAACATTTCTTTAGGTGTTTCTCAGCCATTCAGCATTCCTCAGCTGTGAATTCTTTGTTTAGCTCTGAACCCCATTTTTTTTTTTCTGGCATTACATTTTTTTTTTTTTTTTTTTTGTTATTAATTTATATTTCTTATATACATTTCGAAAAGTGTTATTCCCTTTTCCCGGTTTCCGCAACATCCCCCTCCCCCTCCCCTTCCTTATGGGTGTTCCCCTCCCAACCCTCCCCCCATTGCCGCCCTCCCCCCAACAGTCTAGTTCACTGGGGGTTCAGTCTTAGCAGGACCCAGGGCTTCCCCTTCCACTGGTGCTCTTACTAGGATATTCATTGCTACCTATGAGGTCAGAGTCCAGGGTCAGTCCATGGTTAGTCTTTTAGGTAGTGGCTAGTCCCTTTAGAAGCTCTGGTTGCTTGGCATTGTTGTACATATGGAGTCTCGAGCCCCTTCAAGCTTTTCAGTTCTTTCTCTGATTCCTTCAGCGGGGGTCCTA
>NC_046166.1:28645163-28653762 GCF_011064425.1 Rattus rattus | reverse complement strand
AGTAAGAGCAACAGTGGAAGGGGAAGCCTTATCCATGTGAGACCCCGAGTGAACATAATTGTTGGGGGAGGGCACCAATGCGAGGGTGGGGCAGGTGAAGCCTATAGAAGCTGGGAGGGGAGGTAAGGGAATGTTGGCCCGAAACCAAGAAGGGAATAATAACAAATGTAAATAAGAAATACCAAGTTAATAAAGATTAAAAAGATTTAATGCTGTAATGAAATAGACTTATAGCAAGAGAGCAAGCAGGATAAGAGCAAAAACTTTTTCCACACATCCATATAGGCTTCTGATAGAAGGAATGCCCACATTGTAGCTGGATTAAATATCCGATTCAAGGTGTGTTTTTGTATTTTACAAATTCACACTAAAAGTGGCTTCTAACTTTGAAATGAAAGTGGAGTCCTTCAAAGGTATGCCCATGATTTATGGTTTTAATATTTCAGTTGTAATCAAGTAGGCAACCAAAATAGCCATCATGAGAATCTACTTCTTGTCAACTTGGCAAAACATCATATTTCCTTATATTGTGAATAATTTGTAAATGAAAATAACAACCATATTATAATGGTGCCTTGATAAAATAGAATGATCCTGCATACAATTAGAAATACACTATATATTTAACCAAGTCATAGGTATACTGAATGAGATTTAATTATCAATTCTACAATCTCAAACATGTAATACATTTAGAATGGGCAGAAATGGTTTTTACGGCACATTCTTTTAGTATCTCAAATTTGAAATGAATATGAAAACCATTGATATTGTCTTAATTACTATTATATTGCATGATAACGAAATTGATGAAAGAAAACACAAAATCTATAGAAACACTTTGTTAACAAAATACGAAGAATTATTGATTTCAATTATTAATATTTTTACAACTGGTTATGGTTATAAAGACAACCATGTGTAAATACAAACTTAGGTTGTATTTACAAATATCTTCTTCACTACCCTGTCTTATTTTCTTCACCCATAAGAAGCACCTCATTAGATACCAATCTCCATGCCTGATGGGTTTGCACCCTTTGTCATTCTGCATGGGTTTGGCTCTTTTCCCTTGACTATGACGGCAAAGATTTCTTCATCTTTTCCCAGCTGAAGCTGTGTCTGTTGTCTACCTCCTGTTCTGAAAATTTGTGTGGGAGAGCACCCAACTCTCTTCTAGAATCTCAGAGTCAAAATGACCTAGCTGACTGCATATTCTTGACACTTGTTAAACTGCTTTCTTGTTTCCCCTGCATCAGCCAACCAGGATGTGGTTTTTTTTTTCTTGCATACTTTGTCTTTAAAAAGAAATCTGATGATTTGCATTTAGAGTTAGTCTATTGAAAATGTTTCCTTCCAAGCCTTGATGATTCTGAGTAGTCTTTCCATTTTACCCTACAATATCATGAAGCCACAACTTTACCTTTTTCAAATTCTAACAAGTTTGAGCAACTTATACATTTCATCATGGACTATGACCCTGATGTATGTAGATTTCTTTGAAGCCTGCAACCTGAGGCATTCCACAGGGAACCAAGACAAAGAAACTCAACACAGCAGTTGAGGCCCCTGTGATACCCTGGTCTAAATTTCCTATACAAATTGTCATCTATTTTGTCACTTCTAGAAGTAATGCTGGACATAGCACCTTCTCTTTGAACTCATAATAATGGTCATTTTTTGATACTGGTAACAGACATCAAGGTTCTAGTGAGATGTCACCAAATGACCCTTTACTCAAGTGTATGGTTGTATTGTAGCCACCATTAATTTGTCTCCTTATATTCATTTATTTGTTTATGTGTTGTCTATCTCTGTCTCTTCTGATCATTCTGTTATGTCATTGTGAATTGAGAATTAGGTATTAAAACTAATAAGCATCTCACTCTTTTGGGATATTATCTTTACTATTTCTTGTAGACCAATAAAGACAAGGAGGTGTGTGTGTATTCTACGAGTTAGAATGGTCTTCTTTTGATGTTGAATGGCTGAGTGCAGGGACATAAAACCACTGGAAATCTGGAGAAGTACGGCTGGGTGTCATAAGAACTCCTGGCAATTAGTTTCCTTACATAGATGTGTGCTTAGGTTTATAATTACAGGTTCCTCTCTGGCTTGGACCTACTTCCTTAAAATTATATCTGTGACAGCTTTAGAAATAACCTTCCACCCAAAAAATAACAGGGAACAAACCACCATCACAATAGTACACATGGATGGACCTATGACTCTTGCCACATATGTAGCAGAGGATGGCCTTGTCAGGAATCAATGGAAGGAGCGGTCCTTTGTCCTGACAAGGCTCAATGACCCAGGGTAGGGGAAATGTCAGGGAGTGGAGTGGCTGGGCAGGAGTTTAAAAGAGAACCTCAAAGAATCAGGGGGAAGGGGTGCGATAGTTGGTTCCTGGAGGTGAAACAGGTAAAAGGAATAAAATTAAAATGTAAATAAAATAAATAAATTTTATGAGTCTTCCAGTAACCAAGCCTCAAGGGAAAAAGCAGTAAAATTCTACACATTTATTAAGATGAGCAAGAACTACACCTAGTCTTTTTCTCTTTAGGATTGGTGCCCTCATCCTGGGCATCAGCCATGCCCCAAGTGACCTTTCCTCTTCTTCTCGTAAATTGTCTCCTTGAATAACTACAGTTGATCCAATTATGCTCCTTGATGCCTGAACACCCCCAATATGCCTTAAATCTGTCCAGTTCCTGCCATTATTTGCCTCCAGTTATCCTCTGATTTTACTCTTTTTGGGATCAATAGATCTGAGCTACGAGTCCCTATACCGAGTTATTATATGTGTTTCCTTCTTGACCAGTGTCCAATACTACTAGAGCACACAGAAACCCTCTTTCTCTGAGAAAACTCAGTCATCTCTATCTTACAAAATGTTTTTTTATGTTCATCAGCACAACGACAATGATTGCCAACAGTTCCTGGCCACCCTGTTCATTACAGAAGGGAGGGACTGAAAATGTTGGAAAGTAAAAACATGGTTCAGGGTCCACATATGGATCTCTGACTGATAACACGATTGTATTGAGAGTCTGTTTCCATTCCACTCACCTCCCCTACGATTCTGACCTTGATCAAGGTACTGGGTGCTGGACATCTATTTCCAGACTTTCTGGCTGGGCCCCAAGCAGCAGCCCACAGACCATGAAACATGTAAAATGTAAGTGAGTTCACACAGGGTACCTCAGAACAACCTTCTACTTTTATAAAGTAGTTCCTATGGACATATCATATCTCTACACCAATAGTCCCAGATGCCCTGGAGACTAGGCAGATGATCAAGAGTGCTTTTGTCACTCAGTTGGCACCAGATATTTGATGTAAAATGATTAGACGGATGTGCAGGTATGGATGAGTCTCAGTGGTTCGTGGTAGCTTAAAATGAGTGTGAAAATAGAGATTTGATTGAGAGCCAGGAGGACAAGAGACCATTAGTGGCAATCCTAACAGTAAATCTGAATGATAAACAAGTTTGGTGAAACAAACAAGAAAAGGGCCAGGAAACTACCAAGCAACCATTGGAGAACGACAAACATGCCACCTGGAAAAATAAGTCCTGTAATTGGAAGTAAAAGGTAAAGTGAGTTCTACAATAAAAAGAGTGTTGGGGCCCAGGCTACAATACTCCAGGAGCCTATGATAAAACTTAAAATTGTGGAAAAGCAATTGAGTTCTTACTGGTCACTGGATCAACACATTCAGTCCTCAATAATCCACTACGACAATTACCTGATCAAAAGAGCATTCAAAGTAGCAAAAGGAAAACTCCCTTAATGTCTCCGAAGGAGCAAACATTCCATTGACATAGGCAAGGGGATAATAACTCACCTGTTATTGATCATGCCAGGTTGCCCCCACTTCTTCCTGTTTCCTTCTGGCAGAGACCTTTGCATAAACTGAAAGCAACCATCATCTTTCCTAAGAATGAGACACAGTTAGACTTCCAGACACTAACAAGGAAAACACTGTTTCTGTTTACCAAAAGAATATCTTCTTTGTGAAAGTCCTGCTCCCTATATAAAAGGTAGTTGGCCTATCTTTCAGATTTGTAGTGAAGAATCCTATGTGTATTGGCAGAATCTACCCTCCCAGACCAGCCCCTAAAACAATCCCATAATTGTTCAACTGACCAGTTCATTTGTGCATATGAAGATTAAATAATTCACAGTCTGGAGACAAAGGGGGAGTTACAGTCTATATTACCCAGGTGAAAAAGATGGGAATCCTGATATCCTGCCAGTCTCACTGGAGTGTGTTGTCATTACTTGAGAAGAAACTGGGACCATTGATTATATAACTATCCAAGATCTGAGGGACTTGCATTAGAGGGTAGAGACTACCCACCCCACAGTTCCAATCTCATATACACTCAGAAGTCTGAATCCTCCAGAGAAAAATATATAGGCTGTCTGGTACTTGAAAGATGCATTCTTCAGGTTCTCTTTGGCAGAGGAGATAAAATTAAATTTTGAATGACAGTTACAGAGGGAGGTAAAAGTGGGTAAACAGCTTAGACCCTATTCACCCAAGGTTTTCAAAATCCTCCAGTCCTGTCTGTTGCTGGGCTCAGAAGTTTCCCAGGTCGACACTCTTACAACAGATAGATAACCTCCTCCTCTCTCCTGAAACTCAATATAATTGAACAAGGGCCACTGAGGCACTGCTCCAAGAGTTATAATCACTGAGCTAGCAAGGGTGAGCTAGGAAAGTTCACCTTTTTATATTAAGAGGACGCCAATCTGGGCAAAAATCTGGGGGAGGCAAAAGAAACCTGCATCAGAGAATGGTTGCTGTTGTCCCACTGGTCCCAACTCGAAAGGTTGATAGACAGGTTTGAGAGATTCTTGGTGTGGGTGGGTATTGCTCTGCCTGGATACCATGGTTTTGGAGAAACAGCAAATCCTAGATACCCCAGAACACATGAGGGTACTAGGTCCGAATCTGCGTAGAGATGGAAGGTATGGAATTTGATACTTGATATTTCATTTTGGTTACAGCCCAACATTTCAATGTTCCTCAGAATGTTTTCATCTGTTTATCCATGAAACAGATGAAAAGACACTGCATGAGGGATTTACAAAAACACTTTAGGGCCATGAAAATACATTGTAGTGCAACTGTCCAAACAACTGGACCCTGTAGCCTCAGGATGGATCACTTGTCTAAAGGCTACGTTAGCTGCCCCTATTCTGTGAAAGAAGCAGGGTAGTTAATTCTGGGTCAGCATTTTATTCTCCTATCATCCCAGAGAGTTGAAGCTTTTCTACAAGGAACACCAGAACCTGGCTTCTAATTTTTTTATTATCTTTATTAACTTGAGTATTTCTTATTTACATTTCAATTGTTATTCCCCTTCCCAGTTTCTGGGCCAACATCCCCCTAACACCTCCCCCTTCCCTTCTCTATGGGTGTTCTCCTCCCCATCCTCCCCACATTACCACCTTCCCCCCAACAATCACGTTCACTGGGGGTTCAGTCTTGGCAGGACCAAGAACTTCCCCTTCCACTGGTGCTCTTACTAGAATATTCATTGCTACCTATGAGGTTGGAGCCCAGGGTCAGTCCATGTATAGTCTTTGAGTAGTGGCTTAGTCCTTGAAAGCTCTGGTTGGTTGGCATTGTTGTTAATATGGGGTCTAAAGCCCCTTCAAGCTCTTCCAGTCCTTTTTCTGATTCCTTCAACGGGGGTCCCATTCTCAGTTCAGTGGCTTCCTGCTGGCATTCACCTATGTATTTGCTGTATTCTGGCTATGTCTCTCAGGAGTGATCTACATCCGGTTCCTGTCAGCCTGCACTTCCTTGCTTCATCCATCTTATCTAGTTTGGTGGCTGACTTGTGGGGCAGGCTCTGAATGGGTGTTCCTTCTGCCTCTGTTTTAATCTTTGCCTCCTTATTCCCTCCCAAGGGTTTTCTTGTTCCCCTTTTAAAGAAGGAGTGAAGCATTCGCATTTTGGTCATCCTTCTTGAGTTTCATGTGTTCTGTGCATCTAGGGTTATTCAAGCATTTGGGCTAATAGCCACTTATCAATGAGTGCATACCATGTGTGTTTTTCTATGATTGGGTTACCTCACTCAGGATGATATTTTCCAGTTCCATCCATTTGCCTATGGATTTCAAAAAAATCATTGTTTTTGATAGCTGAATAATATTCCATTGTGTAGATGTACCACCTTTTCTGTATCCATTCCTCTGTTGAAGGGCATCTGGGTTCTTTCCAGTTCTGGCTATTATAAATAAGGCTGCTATGAACATAGTGGAGCATGTGTTTTTGTTATTTATTGGGGCATCTTTTGGGTATATGCCCAAGAGAGGTATAGTGTCCTTTGCCTTACAGAAGCTTTATAGTATCATGAGATCCCATATGAACATAGAGAAGGTCTTGGCTCTCCGAGAGGATATTTGGATTCCCCTATGATTGGCTATGGTTCACTGATACGGACATCAAAGAGATGTCCACATTGAGACTAAAGCTAACCAGATCATTGCCGTGGATGCCCAGCAAGTGTCCCTAAGACCAGTGATGCTACTGACCTTCTGGTGACATACGCAACCCACTGCTACCTGAGACTTCATGGTATAAATAAGATGTGAGTATGCAAAAGAATCAAATGGCTACCTTGAAGCCACAGGTTGGTACTGAACAACAGAAGGAAAGATCATTCTTCCAGAAACAATTGGCAGTTTTCTGGTAACTCAGCTTTACCAGGCTACTTGTTCTGGGTCCACAGAACTCTATGAATTGCCAGCACCAATGTGTGTTATACCGACCTACATTGGACAGCATGGCAGGAGATGTCTAAGCCAGATGTCAAGTTTATACTTAGATAAATACAAGACAGAGTTCGTTTGACAGGAGAATTACATATGAGTGGCCAACACTATGATGAATTATGGGAACCTGACTTAACTGACATATAGACTGCTAGGATAGGATAAAAGTACATGCTTGTTTTGATTGATACCTTTTCTGGGTGAGTAGAAGCTTCTCCAACAGACAGGAACTGCTGAAAGAGAAACTAAAAAGCTCTGCTAGGAACTTTTCTCCTAATTTTCCCTCTCACTAAGAATGCTGTCATGAAATAGCCCAGCTTTCATAGCCATAACCTATGAATTAGTAGTCAGGTTTTATAAATATTGTGCAATCTTTGTTTGCATATATATCTCAGAATTCTGGGCAGGTGGAAACGATGAACAAGACATTAAAGGAAACACTATGAAAACTCTCACTACACTCCAGGGAAGTATGGAAAGCATTTTTTTTTGTTCTTTTTTTTCGGAGCTGGGGACCGAACCCAGGGCCTTGTGCTTCCTAGGCAAGCACTCTACCAATGAACTAAATCCCCGACCCCGGAAAACATTTTTTTTTTGTTTGTTTGTTTTTTTTTTTCTAATTGGGCCTGCTACATTCCATGAGGGAGGGATTAATCCATATAACAGTATGTTTAGAATACACCCCAGATTGCTTCTAATGCTCAGAGATTAGCAGTTGGAAGAACTCTTCAACCATTTCATTCTTAAAATTCAGTCCTTCCAGTTTTCCATAAAATCTATACTTTGTCCTTCAGGGAATAGCAGTGAACGTCTAAATCCACCAACAATATCCCATTGTTTGGGCCAAGTGGTAGTCAAACTGCATGAGCCAAATGGTCATTCAAAATATAATGAAGTCAATTTGCAATGGACATATGTGATGAATTTTTGGACTCCTACAGCTATGAGGGTAGGTGGAATCATAACATGGATTCTGAAAAACTATGTCAAGAATGTAATATCCACAAATGACAATGCCAAATAGACTCCCTCCTGTTCTTATGCACTTGTCGAAGTTGAGGTTTAACTAGACCTCAAGCCATTCCTCTCCCTGCACATCCTCCTGAATCTTATGTTTTGCCTGAAGAAAGAACCATGGTAAAACATCCAAAACCCTCAAGTCTGGCCCTGGGAACACAGGAAGGTTGATATTAGAGAACTGATATCTAATGGGACTACAGAACAGCATTCTATAGTCCATGTTCTCCTTTGCTTTATTTATTTTTTTTTTCAGAGCTGGGGACCGAACCCAGGGCCTTGCGCTTGCTAGGCAATCGCTCTACCCCTCTCCTTTGCTTTATTGATGTCTGGTAATTTTTGGACAAAATAAGGATTTGGGAGTTTATCATTTGAAGTAGGTCCACAGTATTTACACTGTTATATTCACTCTATAGCTGGAACCCCTTTGTTGCTAAAATCATTGCAAAAAAATGGAAGTGGATAATGGAATTTTTGAGTACACATTCAGGAATATATATAAAGTCCACTATCTAGGGATGTACAATAAGAAAATGTAGTAAAATATTCAGTCAATTAAAGTTCTGTAAGGAAAATACTGACCTTTGAGAAACAGAGAAATCCAAGGAAATTGAACTGTAGGCCACAGGAATGGACCTGCAAATGAAATTATTATCCAGAAGAATCTCCTCCAGTCCATGTTCCTTGATCTTTTTCACCCATGCCAAGCCACTGACTAACTTTCTCCATTCAGAGCTTGTAACCCCTACTGAAGCAAAGAGAAGTCCCTAGCTTTTAGAGGTTTCACTGTG
>NC_046166.1:28636101-28645063 GCF_011064425.1 Rattus rattus | reverse complement strand
CTAGAGGAGTAACGGTGACACAGTGGAAACCTTTATGTACTGCATCTCTCTAAAGCTAGAGACTTCTCTTTGCTTCAGTAGTGGTTACAAGTTCTGAATGGAGAAAGTTAGTCAGTGGCTTGGCATGGGTAAAAAAGATCAAGAAACATGGACTGGAGGAGATTCTTCTTGATAATAATTTTATTTCCAGGTCCATTCCTGTGGCCTACAGTTCAATTTCCTTGGATATCTCTGTTTCTCAAAGGCCAGTATTTTCCTTACAGAACTTTAATTGACTGAATATTTTATTACATTTTCTTATTGTACATTCCGAGGTAGTGGACTTTATATATATTCCTGAACGTGTACTCAAAAATTCCATTATCCACTTCCATTTTTTGCAGTGATTTTAGCAACAAAGGGGTTCCAGGTATAGAGTGAATATTAATAGTGTAAATACTGTGGACCTATTTCCAAATGATAAACCCCAAATCCTTATTTTTGTCCAAAATTACTGATACATCATGTAGCTAAAGTGACAACATGGACTATAGAATGCTGTTCTGTAGTCCCAGTAGATATCAGTTCTTCATATCAACCTTCCTGTGTTCCCAGGCCAGACTTAGTGTGGTTTTAATGTTTTACCTTCTTTTCAGGCAAAACATAAGATTCAGGAGGATGATGTAGGGAGAGAAAATGGCTTGATGGTCTAGTTAAACCTCAAACTCAACAAGTACAAGAACAGGAGGGAGTCTATTTAATTGGTTATTTTACATTCTACATTGATATAGTTTTCAGAATCCATGTTATGATTCCACCACCCTCATAGCTGTAGGAGTCCAAAATTCATCACATAGGTCCATTGCAAATTGACTTCATTATATTTTGAATGCCCATTTGGCTCATGCAGTTTGACTACCACTTGGCCAAATAATGGGATATTGTTGGATTTAGACGTTTCACTGCTAGTTCCCTGAAGGACAGTATAGATTTTATGGAAAATGGAAGACTGAATTTAAGAATGAAATGGTTGAAGAGTTCTTCCAACTACAATTCTGAACATTAGAAGCAATCTGTGTGTATTCTAAACATACTGTTATATGGATTAATCCCTCCTCATGGAAATGTAGCAGGCCCACTTAGAAAAAACCAAAAAAAGAACAAAAAAAATGCTTTCCATACTTCCCTGGAGTGTAGTGAGAGTTTTCATAGTTTTTTAATGTCTTGTTCATCGCTTCACCTGCCTAGAATTTGAGGTATATATGCAAACAAAGATTGCACAATATTTATAAAACCTGAATACTAATTCAGAGGTTATATTATAAAAGTTGCTTATTTCATGACAGCATTCTAGTGAGAGGGAAATTAGAGAAAAGTTCTAACAGAGCTTTTACTTTCTTCAGCAGCTTTCTGTCTGTTGGAGAAGTTTCTTACCACAGAAAAAGGTATCAATCAAAACAAGCACGTACTTTTATCCTATCCTAGCAGTCTTTTATATCAGTGTGTTAGTTCCATCCATCATAGTGTTGGCCACCATGGAGTTCCCACAAACGAACTCTGTCTTGTATTTATATATAAGTATAAACTGACATCTGGCTTTAGACATCTCCTGCCATGCAGTCCAAATGGTCGGTATAACACACATTGGTGTTGGCAATTCAGAGTTCTGTGGGACCCAGAACAAGTAGCCTGGTAAGCTGAGTTACCAGAAACTGCAAGTGTTTCTTGGAAGAATGATCTTCCTTCTGTTACCAGTATAAGATTGGCTTCAAGGTAGCTTATTTGATTCTTTTGCATACTCACATCTTATTTATACCATGAAGTCTCAGGTAGCAGTGGGTCATGATGTCACCAGAAGGTCGTAGCATCACTGGTCTTAGGACACTTGCTGGGCATCCAGGTCATGATCTAGTTACCTTTTGTCTCCAATGTGGACATCTCTTTGATGTCCGATCAGTGAAGCATAAAATCATAGGGGAATCCAAATATCCCCTGGAGAGCCAAGACCTTCTATGTTCATATATGGGATCTCATGATAATACAAAGCTTCTGTAAGGCAAAGGATTATACCTCTCTTGGGTATATACCAAAAGATGCCCTAACAAATAACAAAACACATGCTCCACTATGTTCATAGCAGCCTTTATTTATAATAGCTAGAAATGGAAAGAACCTGAGATGCCCTTCAACAGAGGAATGATATGAAAAGGTGGTGATCTGCACAATGAATATTATTAGCAAAAAACAATGCCTTTATGAAAATTCATAGGCAAATGGATGGAACTGGAAATATCATCCTGAGTAAGGTAACCCAATCATAGAAAAAAACACATGGTATGCACTCTATTGATAAGTGGCATTAGCCAAAATGTTTAACCCCAGATGCACAGAACACACAAACTCAAGAAGGATGACCTAAATGCAAATGCTTCACCCTTTTAAAGGGGAACAAGAAAACCCCTTTGGAGGGAATAAAAGGGGAGGCAAAGATTAAACAGAGGCAGAAGGAACACCATTCAGAGCCCGCCTCTACATGTGGTCCATACACAACAGCCACCAAACAAAAGATGTGGATGAAGCCAAAGTGGCAGGCTGACAGGAGCCGGATGGGATCTCTCTTGAGAGACACAGCCAGAATACAGAGAAAATACATAGGTGAATGCCTGCAGGAAGCCACTGAACTGAGAAATGGGACCCCATTGAAGGAAGTAGAGAAAGGACCAAGAGCTCAAGGGGCTTTTAGACTTATATTAACAACAATGCCAACCAACCAGAGCTTAGGACTTAGCCACCACTCAAAGACTATACATGGCCTGACCCTGGGCTCCAACCTCATAGGTAGCAATGCATAGCCTAGTAAGAGCACCAGTGGAAGGGGAAGTTCTTGGTCCTGCCAAGACTGAACCCCCAGTGAATGTGATTGTTGGGGGGAAGGTGGTAATGTTGGGATGGGGAGGAGAACACTACAGAGAAGGGAAGGAGGAGGTGTTAGGGGATGTTGGTCCAGAAAACTGAGAAGGGAATAACAAATTGAAAAATGTAAATAAGAAACTGCTAATAAAGATAATAAAAAAATAGAAGCCAGGTTCCGTGTTTGTAGAAAGCCTTAAACCTCTGGGATGATAGAAATAAAAATGCTGACCCAGGAATAATTTCCTGCTTCTTTTCACAGAATAGGGCAGCCAACGAGCCTTATGGACAAGTCATCCATCCTGAGGCTACAGGGTCCAGTTGTTTGGACAGTTGCACTACAATGCATTTTCATGGCCCTAAAGTGAAGCTGTAAAATCATGTAGTGTCTTTTTCATCTGTTTCATGGATAAAATGATGAAAAACATTTTGATAAACATTGAATGCTAGGGCTTGAACCAAATGAAATATCAAGTATCAAATTTCCATACCCATCTCCATGCAGATTCGGGACCTAGTACCTCCCATGGGGTATTAGGAGGCTTGTTTCTCCAAAACCATGGTATCCAGGCAGAGCAATACCCACTGCACCAAGAATCTCTCAAACCTGTCTATTAACCTTTTGATTTGGGACTGCGGATGGATAGCAAACCATTCTCTGATGCAGGTTTCTTTTTGCCTCCCCCAGATTTTTTGCCCAGATTGGCATCCTTCAATATAAAAAGGTGAACCTTCTAGCTCACCCTTGCTAGCTCAGTGATTATAACTTTGGAGCAGTGCCTCAGTGGCCCTTGTTCAATTATATATTGAGTTTCAGGAGAGAGGAGGAGTCATCATCTGTTGCATGAGTGTCAACCTGGGAAACTTCGAGCCAGCAAACAGACAGGACTGAGGATTTTGAAAACCTTGGGAATAGGGTCTAAGATGTTTACCCACTTTACCTTCCTCTGTAACTGTCATTCAAAATTTAATTTTATCTCCTCCGCTAAAGAGAAATTGAAGATTGCATCTTCAAGTACCAGACACTCCATATTTTTCTCTGGAGGATTCAGACTTCTGAGTGTATATGAGATCGAACTGTGGGGTGGGCGGTCCTACTGAATGCAAGTCCTCAGATCTTGATAGTTATATAACTCAATGGTCCCAGTTTCTTCTCAGGTATTGACAACACACCCAGTGAGACTGGCAGGATATCAGGGATTCCCATCTTTTTCACCTGGGTAATATAGACTGTAACTCCCCTTTGTCTCCAGACTGTGAATTATTTAATCTGCATATGCACAAATGAACTGGCTGCTGAACAATTGCCAGGGATTGTTTTAGGGGCCAGGGTCTGGAGTGATAGATTCGCCAATAATTCCAGGGATTCTTCACTACAAATTGAAAGATAGCCCAACTATCTTTTGAATAGGAGCAGGACTTTCAGAAGGAAGATATTCTTTTGGTAAACAGAACAGTGTTTTCTTTGTTAGTGTCTGGAGGTCTAACTGTGTCTCATTCTAGGAGATGATGGTTGCTTTCTGTTTAGGTGCAAGTCTCTGCCAGAAGGAAACAGGAAGAAGTGGGGGCAACCTGGCAAGATCAATAACAGGTGAGTTATTATCCCTTGGTTTGATGTCAATGGAATGTTTGCTGCTTCCGGAGACATTAAGGAGTTTTCCCTTGTTACTTTGAATGCCACCTTTTGATCAGGTAATTGTTTAGTGGATTATTGAGGACTGAATGTTTCGATCCAGTGACCAGTAAGAACTCAATTGCTTTTTTCCACAATTTTAAGTTTTTACCATAGGCTCCTGGAGTATTGTAGCCTGGGCCCCAACACTTTTTTACTGTACTCCACTTTACCTTTTTACTCCAATCACAGGACTTTTTTTTTAATGTACTTTATTTGCAGGAGGCATGTTTGTTCTTTCTCCAATGGTTGCTTGGTAGTTTCCTTGGCCCTTTTCTTTTGTTTGTTTCACCAAACTTGTTTATCATTCAGATTTATTGTTAGGATTGCCAATAATGGCCTTGGTAAGTCTCTTTGTCCTCCTGGCTCTCAATCAAATCTCTATTTTCACACTCATTTTAAGCTACCACCAACCACCGAGACTCATCCATATCTGCACATCCTCTAATCTTTTTACATCAAATATCTGGTGCCAACTGTGTGACAAAGCCTCTGAACATCTGCCTAGTCTCCAGGGGATCTGGGACTATTGGTGTAGAGATACGATATGTCCATAGGAACCACTTTATAAAAGAAGGTTGTTCTGAGGTAAACTCACTTACTTTTACATGTTTCATGGTCTGTGGGCTGCTGCTTGAGTCCAGCCAGAAAGTCTGGAAATAGATGTCCAGCACCCAGTACCTTGATCAAGGTCAGAATCGTAGGGAGGTGAGGAATGAAACAGACTCTCAATAATCAATTGTGTTATCAGTCAGAGATCCATATGGACCCTGAACTAAGTTTTTACTTAACATTTTTCAGTCCCTCCTCTGATAATGAAACAGGGTGGCCAGGAACTGTTGGCAATCATTGTTACAGTTGATGAATATAAAATATTAAGGATAGAGATGAGGTCTGAGTTTTCAGAGAAGGAGGGTTTCTGTGTGTTTCAGTAGCATTGGACACTGGTCCAAAGGAAACACATAATAATCCTGGGGTTTCACCAGATCTTTTGATCCCAAAAGAGTAAAATCAGAGGATAACTGGAGGCAAATAATGGCAGGAACCCACAGATTTAGGTATATTGGGGGGGCAACAAGAGCATAATTGGACTCAACTGAAGTTATTCATATACAAACTAGAGAAGAGGAGAAAGGTCTGGGGACATGGTTGATGCCCAGATGAGGGCACCAATCCTAAAAGACAAAGAGGATAGGTGTAGTTTTCCTCATCTTAATAAATGTGTAGAATTTTGCTGCTTTTTTTTTCCCTTGAGGCTTGGTTACTGAAGACTCAAAATTTATTTATTTTTATTTACATTTTAATTTTATTCCTTTACCTGTTTCACCCCAGGAACCAACTATCGTGACTCCCTTCCCCGGATTCTTTGAGGGTTCCCTTTTAAAACTCCTACCCAGCCACCCATTCCCCGACATTCCCCTTACCCTGGGTCATTGAGCCTGTCAGGTCAAAGGACTGCCCTTCCATTGGATTCCTGACAAGGCCATCCTCTGCTACATATGTGGCAAGAGTCATAGGTCCATCCATGTACTTATTGGGATAGTGGTTTGTCTCCTGTTATTTTTTTTGGGGGAAGGTTATTTCTAAAGTTGTCACAGATATAATTTTAAGGAAACAGTCCAAGCCAGAGAGAACCTGTAAATAAACCAAGCACATCTATGTAAGGGAAACCAATTAGAATTGTGAGTTCTATGACACCCAGCTGTACTTCTCCAGATTTCCAGTGGTTTTATGTCCCTGCACTCAGCCATTCAACATCAAAGAAACTATTCAACTCAGAATCCAATACACACCTCCTTGTCTTTATATCGCCCTCAAAGAAAATAGTAAAGATAATATCCCAAAGGAGTGAGACGCCACATTAGTTTTAATACCCAATTTCAATTCGCATGACATAACAGAATGATCAGAAGACACAGAGAGATAGACAATATATAAAACAAATAAATGAATATATGAAGACAACACGAAATGGCTAATACAACCATACACCTGAGTAAAATACATTTGGTGACATCTCACTAGAACCTGATGTCTGTTACCAGGCATCAAAAAATAACCATTATTGAGTTCAAAGAGAAGGTGTTATGTCCATATTTACTTAGAAGTGACAAAATAGATGACAATTTTCTATAGAAATTTAGACCAGGGTATCACAGGGCCCTTAACTGTTGTGTTGAGTTTTTGTCTTGTTCCTGTGGAATGCCCTTCAGGTTAGCTTGAAAGAAATCTGGTACACATCAGGGCTCATAGTCCATGAAATGTATAAGCTTGCTAAACTTGTTAGAATTTGAAAAAGGTAAAGCTGTGGGCTTCATGATATTATAGGGTAAATGGAAAGACTATCAGAATCAACAAGGCTTGAAGGAAACATTTTCTAAGACTAACTCTAAATGCAAAATTATCAGATTTCTTGAAAGACATAGTATGGAAAACAAAACAAACAAAACAAAACAAAGAAAATAAAAAAAACATATCCTGGTTGGCTGATGCAGGGGAAAAAGAAAGCAGTTTAACAAGTGTCATGAATATGGCAGTCAGCTAGGCTCATTTTGACTCTGAGTTTCTAGAAGAGAGTTGTGTGCTCCCACAAAACTTTTTCAGAACAGGGAGTAGACAGAGAGACAGCTTCAGAAGGAAAAGATGAAGAAACTTTGGTAATAGTTTGCAAGGAAAATAGCCAAACCCATGCAGAGAAATTTACAAAGGGTGCAAACCCATCAGGCATGGAGATTGGTATCCAATGAGGTGCTTCTTATGGGTGAAGAAAATGAGACAGGTAGGTGAAGAAGTATTTACAATCACAACCTAAGCCAGCTTAATACGGTTGTCTTTTAATCATAAACGAAGGTAAAAGATTAATAATTGAAATCAATAATTTTCTGATTTTGTTAACAAAGCAGCCTATAGATTTTGTGTTTTCTTTCATCAATTTCTTTATCATGCAAATATAACAGTAATTAAGACAATATCAATGGTTTTCATATTCATTTCAAATTTGAGATATTCAAAGAATGGCCTGAAACGTCCATTTGCCATTCTAAATGTATTACATGATTGAGATTGTAGAATTGATAAATCTCATTCAGTATACCCATGACTTGGTTAAATATATAGTGTATTTCTAATTGTATGCAGGATCATTCTATTTTATCAAGGCACCATTATAATATGGTTATTATTTTCATTTACAAATTATTCACAATAAAAGGAAATATGATGTTGTTTCAAGTTGACAAGAGTAGACTCGTGATGGTTATTTTTGGTTGCCTACTGGACTACAACTGGAATTATCTAAAACCATAAAATAATGGGCATACCTTTGAAGGACTTCCACTTTCATTCCAAGTTAGAAGATCTACTTTTAGTCTGAATTTGTAAAATACAAAAACACACCTTGAATCCAGATATTTAATCCAGCTACAATGTGGGCGATTCCTTCTATCAGAAGCCTATATAAGGACATGGAAGAAAGAAGTTTTTGCTCTTATCCTGCTTGCTCTCTCTTGCTAGCAAGTCTATTTCATTACTGGCATTAAATCTTTTTTTTAATCTTTATTAACTTGAGTATTTCTTATTTACATTTCGATTATTATTCCCCTTCTCGGTTTCCGGGCCAACATTCCCCTTGCCCCTCCCCCTCAGCTTCTATATGGGCTTCCTCTACCCATCCTCCCCCCATAGTCACCCTCCAGTCAACAATAATGTTCACTGGGGTTCAGTCTTGGCAGGACCAAGGGCTTCCCCTTGCACTGGTGCTCTTACTAGGCTATTCATTGCTACCTATGAGGTTGGTACCAGGGTCAGTCCATGTATAGTCTTTAGGTAGTGGCTTAGTCCCTGGAAGCTCTGGTTGCTTGGCATTGTTGTTCATATGGGGTCTCGAGCCCCTTCAAGCTCTTCCAGTTCTTTCTCTGATTCCTTCAACGGGGGTCCCGTTCTCAGTTCGGTGGTTTGCTGCTGGCATTCGCCTCTGTATTTGCTGTATTCTGGCTGTGTCTCTCAGGATCGCTCTACATCCGGCTCCTGTCGGTCTGCACTTCTTTGCTTCATCCATCTTGTCTCAATTGGGTGGCTCCATATGTATGCGGGCCACATGCAGGCTCTGAATGGGTGTTCCTTCAGTCTCTGTTTTAATCTTTTGCCTCTCTCTCTCCCTGCCAAGGGTATTCTTGTTCCCCTTTTAAAGAAGGAGTGAAGCATTTGTAGATCTCACCTGAGAAACACAGCCAGAATATGGCAAATACATAGGCTAATGCCATCATTAAACCACTGAACTGAGAATGGGACCCCTGCTGAAGGAATCAGAGAAAGGACTGGAAGAGCTTGAAGGGGTCTGAGACCCCATATGAACAACAATGCCAACCAACCAGAGCCCAGGGACCAACACACCCAAAGACT